>NC_134694.1:107508783-107778783 GCF_050947455.1 Rhinoderma darwinii | reverse complement strand
GCTAGCAGCAGCAGCTCCTGGCTGGAGGGGAGCACAGGGCTGGGGGACAAGGTGCTGGGAGCTGGAGGGCTGGAGGCTGGAGCATGGAGGGGGCGCAGCGGAGAGGAGCTGCTCTCACAGCCGCCTGTCCATCAATGTGTCACGGAGCAGATGAGTGATGAGTCCTCCCTGTGCCCGCTGGAAGAAGCTCCTGCTCCGCTCACACAGTAGACATCCCGGCTTCCTGCAGGAGGATGGTGCTGGGCAGCGGCAGCTCTGGCTGTGATGTGTGCTGTGCTGTGTACAGGGGGGTGAAGATGATGATGATGATGATGATGGTGGTGATGATGATGATGATGCTCCTCTCTCCCTCCCTCCTTCTTCTCTCTCCAAGCCCCGAGCAATGAGCAAACCCGGAAATAGAAGAACCTTTAACTCCTGCACTGCCTGCCCTGACCAGTCCCCGAGTGCTCTGCCCCCTCCCTGCATGATGCCACCACAGAGCAGGGCACAGACAAGTCACTGACCACCTGCACTGCCAGCTCCAGGGGCTGCACTGACAGCTATGCCAGTCATATCATGTGTATATACTATCTAGCAATGCTATATACTCTATACGTACATTATATACACTATGTACATTATATACACTATGTACTTTATATACACTATGTACATTATATACACTATGTACAATATATACACTATGTACTTTATATACACTATGTACAATATATACACTATATACAATATATACACTATGTACTTTATATACACTATGTACAATATATACACTATATACAATATATACACTATGTACAATATATACACTATATACAATATATACACTATGTACAATATATACACTATGTACTTTATATACACTATGTACAATATATACACTATGTACAATATATACACTATGTACAATATATACACTATGTACTTTATATACACTATGTACAATATATACACTATGTACTTTATATACACTATGTACAATATATACACTATGTACAATATATACACTATGTACTTTATATACACTATGTACAATATATACACTATGTACTTTATATACACTATGTACAATATATACACTATGTACAATATATACACTATGTACTTTATATACACTATGTACAATATATACACTATATACAATATATACACTATGTACTTTATATACACTATGTACAATATATACACTATGTACAATATATACACTATATACAATATATACACTATGTACTTTATATACACTATGTACAATATATACACTATGTACTTTATATACACTATGTACAATATATACACTATATACAATATATACACTATGTACTTTATATACACTATGTACTTTATATACACTATGTACAATATATACACTATGTACTTTATATGCACTATGTACAATATATACACTATGTAATTTATATATACTAAATATACAATTTATATGTTATGTACTTTATATAAATACTATACAATATGTACAATATATACACTATGTACTTTTTATAAATACAATATATACACAATGTACTATATATAAACAACATATATACACTATATACTATATATACACATGATGTACTTGATATAAATACAATATATAAACTATATACAATATATACACACTATGTACTATATATATAAATACCATATACACGATATACAATATATACACTATGTACTATATATATACCATATACACTATATACACTTTGTACTTTATATCAATACAATATATACACTTTGTACTTTATATAAATAACATATACACTATATACAACATATATACTATGTACTATATACACACACTATATACAGTATTAAAATATTATATATACTATATATACACTATATACAATAAATACACTATGTACTTTATATCAAAAATCATATATACGCTATAGTATATACTTTCTCTCTCTCTCTCGCTCTCTCTCTCGCTCTCTCTCTCTCTCTCTCTCTCTATATATATATATATATATATATATATAAATACTATACATAATCCCCTTCTGAACCGAATGTAGATCACGCAGGTTTCAGTAGAACCGCGTTCTTGCGACCATAACAGGACCGTTAAAATGTGTCTATATAACGGATGTCTGAAATCAGCCTTACTGTATAAGTGATTGTCCATAGCAACCAATCACAGCGCAGCTTTCTTTTTTCCAGAGCAGCTAAAAAAATGAAAGCTGAGTTCTGATTGGTTGCTATGGACAACATGTCTTTTAATACAGATAGCTGACGTCGTATCTAAAAGGGATGAGAAATGTAAATTGTTCCTTTGTACCTTTGGATTCAAACCCAATTTTGGCAACCTCTCTCCCCAAAATAAAGGTTAAAAACATAGTAATTTTCCTCAAGTGAGGAATATTATGGCCGCCCTCACAGAGGGAGATGAGATAATGAGGTTAAGAAGCGTTTATCACACGCACACATTAAAGGCTTCATATAAAGATAATTGACACGGGGGTGTGAAGTGTCCCAGTCACATGTAAAGTCCCAGCACTGTGAGGGGCCGTTCCTCCTACTTCACATTTACTCCTGTACTGATTGCACTCCACAACATGAGATGCTGGGTAATGAATACACCGCCTGTTTACACCCAGAGGTGATCGGGCTGGGGTGATGTATACGGCGAGCCTCATGTATGGAACTAGTGCAGGTGCCAAAATGGAGAAGTTACCTATAGCAACCAATCATATCACTGCTTTCATGTTCTAATCTACACGTGACAAATACAAGCTGGATTCTGATTGGTTGTTATAGGTAACTGCACCAATTTTAGTCTCCATTGAGGCCCAGTCAGCTCCCACACAGATAGCCAATGTAAAAATGGTTGTTATAGGTAACTGCACCAATTTTAGTCTCCATTGAGGCCCAGTCTGCTCCCACACAGATAGCCAATGTAAAAACTCTACTAGTGAAATTCCAGGAGTGGTGGAAGTGCACTGTATAAATCGCGGCCCCAATCGCAACAACCAAACACCCGCAGTTGTACTGAACCAAATGTATCTACACCATAGATTTACAAACCTTCAATACATAGGTCCGAACCTCACGTTCCTCCTTACTGCTCGACCGCTGTGAGAAGGACATTAAATGAAGCGACAGTCGAGCATGAGCGCTCTCGCTCTACTCAATGTCTATGGGAATGATGTAAACAGCCGAGTACAGCTCTCGGCTGTTTTCGTCTTTCTTGTAGACAGCACAATGAGCGGCTCGTGCATGCTCGACCGGTGCTCCATTCAACCTCCTACTCACTGCAGGGGGTGCGGTGCGGAGGATCTGATGGTTGGAGAGCCCTGTTCTCATGATTTGTGGGGATCTCAACGGTGAGGCCCTCAGCGATCAGAAATGATCACCTATCCTGTCGATAGGTGATGATTTGTAATTGTAGGAAAACCCCTATCAAGGGGTTTTCGGTTTTCCTCTAAATAAAGCTTAAAGTTTTTTTTCCATAATCATTATTTATCATCTATCCACAGGATAGCTGATAATTGTCTTATCAGTGGGGGTCCGACCGCTGGGACCCCCACCGATCACGGAAAGCCCGATAAAAATGAATGGAGCGGTGGCCGAGCAAGTGCACTAATGCTCCAGTCCTATGGGGCTCCCAGGAACGGCAAGGTAAGCCCGTTCTGGGGATCGTGGGCATCCCAGCGCTTCGACCCCCATCAGATATTTATCACCCATCCACAGGATATTGATTATGGGAGAACCCCTTTAATCACTATACAAATGAAAGATTCTACAGCTTTCTACTATACTTTGTGTTTCAATTCCTTCCCATTTTCAAGATCTCTGCTTGCTTGTCAGTGAATGAGAACGTTCTTGTTTAAATTGAGAGGCAGCAAGCTTGTACATACTTAGTCCTACTCTCAGCTGAAAAGTGGATACGATTGTATCCAGTCTAGGCAATTCTCTGTGAGCTTATATCACAAATCGCTCTGATAGTTGCTACAACGTATCAATCTGGAGTCCAGGCTGTTTGGCCACGTTCAGACGTGGCAGAATTTTTTTGTTGCAAATGTTGGTGCAGATTTGGGGCCAATTACGCAATGAATCTGCGCCAACATTTGCAAATTTGACAGGTAATTCCGACATTGCAGATATCAAAGCGGACTTGCCACAGATTTCAGTTTTTGCATTGCAAAGGCTGAAATCCGCAGTGAAATTCCGCTGCTTCTCCGCAACATAATGTGCATGCTGAGGTGGGAACATTCTGCACCGCAGTTATTTTCCGCAACGTCTGAACTAAGTTTCCTAAAAATGTATAGAAACAAATTTAAAAAACGGCTGCTGCAGAATTCCACTGCGGACTGTCCGCAGCGTAATTCAACAGAAATTCCGCCACGTCTGAACATCTTTAGCTCATAGAGCTTTGCCTAGACTGAATAAAGTTGTATCTACATCTCAGCTGAGATGTAAACAAGACCGTTCTTATTCACTGTCAGCATGCAGAGATCTTGAAAATAGTGAGAAATTGAAACACAAAGTATATTAAAAAGTTGTAGAACTTATCATTTATAAAGTGATTTAACATTATTTCTATAAAACCGGAAACCATTTTTAATGTTTCAGAAGGAACTGAGAGACTATCAGATGGTTAGTTAGGTTGTAGTAAAGATCTCTATGTCTATGGTCATAATTCCCACCCTAGACAATACAGTCCTTAGAATTCCCTGTCAGAAGCAGCTTCAAGGCATAATCCAGCCGCCTTCTCTTCTTAACGTGTATACAGATCTAATTAGACAATAGTGAAGATCAGCATTTCCATTATCCTGGTGTTTACTCCTCGCTCAGTATATAAAGTCCAGTGACACCCACTTTGATAGATATCATTATGGCCGCCTGTAAAAATGACAGTGGCACACTCATAGAAGCAACATTTGTCATTCAATATACAGCTAGTGTGCAATTCAGGGTAAGCTATTATCTGCTGTTGTCAACCATTTCAGACAGAAACATTTATATATATATATTTATAGTGTATGTAAAATTCTATGATGGCAAGGCAAATCAGTAATTCTATAAGAACCTTAGTGGCTGCTATATAGCTCAAAGAGTGGGGGTCCCAGTGGTGGTTGTTCCCATCTTCCTTGGAGGTGTGAATCTGTAACGCAAGATTAGCAACTAGGACAATAACGAAACCTGTGGGAAAAAGGCCCCTTTTATATGGGGCAATTATTGGGCAAACGAGTGTTCATAGAACGCTCGCTCCCCATCATTGCCCTGTGTAAACAGGACAACGATCAGCGCTGTTTGAACGAGCAAACAGGGAGACGTGCAGCCGACATGATAGAAATATATGGGGATGAGTGATGGTAGTAATGAGCGCCCATACATAGATCCTTGTGAAAGGTGCAAATGACGGCCAATCAACGAGCTATCTTGTTGATCGGTGCTCATTGTTTCGGCCAAAATGGGCCGGTGCAAAAGGACCCTTGAAGCCCTTGGGCCCCCCACCTACCATTTTAAATTTAGGGCATGGCCCCACGTGGCGGTTTTCTTCCGCAGCTGTCCGCATCAATGCCGCACAGAATCTGCGTTGCAGATTCTGCGGCGGATCTGCCCAAAATGTGCAGTAAATTGATGCGGACTAGCTGCTGCGGACTGCGGGAAAAGTGCTTCCCTTCTCTCTATCAGTGCAGGATAGAGAGAAGGGACAGCCCTTTCCCTAGTGAAAGTAAACAAATTTCATACTTTCCGGCCGTTGTCTTGGTGACGCGTCCCTCTTTCGGCATCCAGCCCGACCTCCCTGGATGACGCGGAAGTCCATGTGACCGCTGCAGCCTGTGATTGGCTGCAGCCGTCACTTAGACTGAAACGTCATCCTGGGAAGCCGGACTGGAGACAGAAGCAGGGAGTTCTCGGTAAGTATGAACTTCTTTTTTTTTTACAGGTTGCTGTATATTGGGATCGGTAGTCCCTGTCCAGGGTGCTGAAACAGTTACTGCCGATCGCTTAACTCTTTCAGCACCCTGGACAGTGACTATTTACTGACGTCTCCTAGCAAAGCTCCCGTAATTAAGAGAGCCCCATTGACTTCCTCAGTCTTGCTGTAGACCTAGAAATACATAGGTCCAGCCAGAATGAAGAAATGTCATGTCAAAAAAGCAAGATGCATCCGCAGCACACATAACATGTGCATGACATCTGCGGACTCCATTGCGGAATTTAGAATCTCCATTGAAGTCAATGGAGAACTTCCGCAACCAGTCCGCCACTGGTCCGCACCATCCATTGTATGCTGCGGACACCAAATTCCGCACCGCAACCTATGCTCCTCAGCAGAATTTTCAGCCTCGTCTAAACGAAGCCTACTAAAAAGAAGTGGGAGGCAATGGAGAAACGGCTCCGCTGCGGATTAACGCTGCGGAGTGTCCGCAGCGGAATTCAAGAGCAATTCCGCCACGTGGGGCTTTGCCCTTATATTACTAATTTTCTTATGTGGCAGAGAGGCCTTTGGGCCCACTCAGGCACCAATACCTTAGTGCAACTGGTGCCTATGTACCCCCTATAGCTATGTCCCTGGGGGAAACCAATATGATCAACATGTCGTCACGTTGTGGGAAAGTAGAGACTAGCAAGTACAAAGTGCCCCCGTCTCAGGAGGAAGTGGGGGTAGTGCTGGCCCACCATTATCAGGCGCCATTTTGATTTTTGCTATGAAGCCTCCTACAATACCCTAAGGCCAGGATCACAAACGCATTTTTATGCCGTTTTTGTGGCAGTTTTTGGCTCCGTTTCTTGAGCCAAACACAGGAATGGACACAAAAGAAAATAGATGCATTATTCTTTTCTTTATACCTTTCTTCCTTTCGGATCTGTTTCTGGCTTTTGCCATAAAAACTTAGCCAAATAACTACCACAAAAACTGCATCAAAATTACGTGTGTGATCCAGGCTTTACAACAGCATTAGTAAGAAATCCTAAAATCCTAAATCTTCTAGTATTGAATTTTGTTATTACCCTAATTAAATAAAATTGTATAGTGTTCTGGTTTGTAGCATGTGTACAGGGTCATCATATGCAGGCGGCAGTCCTTAACTTACTTCTCACTTCTTGGACCGTTACCCATGACTGGCAGTACGGGTGCGAGTCTGCTGTCATCAGTGTCCATTGGAAACATACGTCACAGCTTTTCCTTCAAGCTGTTCCATGGATTTGTTAATGGTGTATTGATGTAATACTAGGATTATAATGAGTTTAAACTCGGGTAATCCTGCCCTCTGGGACTAGTACACCTGATTTTCTCTTCTATGTTAAATACGTCCTTAAGGATACACGTGTGACCTATAGGGGACCCTCTCGGTGCTCTCTAGCCTGAGGAAGAGTTGACTTTCCACGGAGAAGAGTTTATATATGAGATGCATGTACACATATCTGATTATCACGAGTCTATCCAACTCTGCTAGCAGTCAATATATATTCATATACGGTGTTATGTGCACTGAATAGAAGCTTTAATCTGTAACATTTAGTGACCTAACAATCATCTGATAAACAATGTATTTATTAAACACAATTTTTTCTACAAGATCTATAGTTTGGAATCGTTTCCGATATTTTAGGTAAGACTGAAACCATTATTTTTGGGGCCGATTTATCAACAATAATCAGTAAAACTGTCCTTGTTGCCCATAGCAACCAATAAGTCCTCAGCTTTAATTTCTTAATCTGCAGTAGAAAAATGAAAGCTGCGCTGTCAATGGTTGCTATGGGCAACAATGACGTTCGCCAGCGTCCAGTGTAGGGTCACCTTTGTTGAGCCAGCGCTGACCCTATTCGTGTATATTAGGGAATTTTATATATGCCAATTTTGAAATTTACAATGGGTAAGCAGCAGAATACAGGCTACTATATATACTATTAATTTATTATGGAATTGTTATATATGCAATCTGCAGGCAGCATATTATAGAGCAGGAGGAGCATAGCAGATTGATATATAGTTTTGTGCAAAAAGATTCAGGGTAACCTGTAATTTATTAATTTAAATCCATGCTGACTATGGGATAAAGAGTCCAGTGGGCGGTCTCAATCTTCCCTGTAGAAGTGTGAATACAGAAGTAGCAGCCAATCACTGACTAGGACCGCCCACTGGACTCTCAAGCCCAGATTTAGGAGGTTTAGATCAATTGATTGCAGGTTATCCTGCGACTTGTCATACAGAACTATATATCAATCTGCTCAGCTCATCCTGTTCTTTAACATGCTGCTTGCAAATTGGTCAACATGTTTGATGTAACAGATTCCCCTTGAAGGGTTTTTATCAATTTTTCACATTGATGATCTATCCAATGTGTGATCAGTGAGGTCGGAAATCTGGGACCCGAGGCAGAGGTCAGACCCCACTGATATAAAAATGAAATAAATGTTGTGATCATCGTCAGGGTAGATTGGGAGTGGGCTATGAGCAGTGATGTCACTTAATGGTGTTGTCCAATCCGGACAAACCTTTCTACCAATGAGGACCCGCTGATCGCTATGGGTCGATCAGCTACTATGGCAGGGGGAAGCTGTGGGCGTGCAAACATTTCTACTTAGCACTACAGCAGCTTGCAGTGGTGGTATTATATTATATTGTGCCAATTCAAATGAATGGACGAACACGTAATAAATGGTCATTCTGAGTCCTCCAAAACGGGAGTTGCTTTTTATCACGGCTACTAGAGGAGGAACTTAAGCAGCGGACCACCCTCTATGATGCCTATATGCTCTTTTAGGACATATGGACAGTTGTCCTAATGGCACAACCTCTGTAATGTAAAACTATCAGCCAGTCCACCAACAAAATGTCAAAGGATGGTGATGAAAGCAATGTAATTGACTCCACTGACAACATAACGCGAGTGCCACATATATGTTGAAAGGCCTGTGGGCCCTACTAACCTCCGGCCCATCATGTACAATCATTTGCCTGAACATTCTGTCCTCCCCCTAAACACAGTGATAAAGAATATCAACTAAGAACAACAGTAAAGGACCCTATACCCTATACCGATAATTGGCCGATGCAGCGAGCGCCGATCAACGAGACATCGTTGATCGGCGCTCGTTTGCTCCTGTCACACGGAGATATGGATGAGGAAGAGCGGTCATTACTCGTCCCCATACATTATTATCATGTCGGCAGCACGTCTCCCTGTTTACACAAGTGAGGAGGAGGAAACCGCAGCACTCCAATAGAAAAATATTATTTTATTCACCAACACAAGACCTGCAGGTTTATGTGTTGGTAAATAAAATAATATTTTTCTATTGGAGTGCTGCGGTTTCTTCCTCCTTATTTGGATTGCCTATTTCCCCCGGACCGGGGTTATCTACTGCGGGCACCCCCCTGAAGTTGGGAGTCTTGTACGATCCCTATGATTTGGTTGATGGCTGTGCTGCTGATATCATTTCTCTGTTTACACAAGTGACAAAAAGGTCTTGTAACCTTGACTTAATTATTTCCATAGTTTACAACGCTCCAGAATATGTTGGTGCTATATAAATAAATGGACATCTCTACAAGCACCAAATGCATTCAAGAAAGCTTGAAGCAGGCGAGTGCCTAGAAAGATGTGGTAAGCTTTCTATGTACACGGCCATCAGACAGAGAAATGCGGAGTTCTCCCGACTCTGCCAGCTGGGTCAGCAGTGTCAGCCATTAAACTCTGCTACGCTGGATGCTCGCTACTCTAATGCGCTCCCTTATGCACTTGCTAATCAATGATACAGGTGAAAATGGGCCTTTGGAGGGCTAAGAATCCAATTACTGAGCAAGAGAACAAGGCCGCAATGGCTGGATAGAGCAACGGCTGCCAAATTCTGTGTCTCTGGCACAAAACGCTGCCCCCCTTCTTGAATGACAATTGTTACTACTGATATATTGGCCTAAATGAGCCATTGCGTGTTTGATGGCTACGATTAGTGTGTGTTCATGAAACATGGAGCAGCCTTCCAGCCGAGATGGTAAAGGTGGTAGCGGGGACCTCAGCCCTGGGTTTTTGTCTACTCTTGGCTGGTAATACAGTGGTAATGAAGTGGTAGTGTCTGGAGTACAAACTGTGAACAGCTCTTTGCCCTCCCCCTTGGGCAATTAAAACAACTAACTCCTAAAATCCCTATTTAGCACCTTCTACTGTGAATTCTGTGATGGCTTCAGGATAAATAATCCTTAATCAGGCATTTAAAAGGAGAGGTGAGACTTTGGTGACACCAGCAGCTTTCTGTACAGAGGTGACACAAGGGGCATCAGATAAGAGATTTCTCCAAAAGCCACTTGCAAACTTTTTTTTTTTAGCTTGAAGTTTGACTCGCCCACCCTAAAGTTTATCGGCACAGAATCTAGGTGACTATAGAATCTTCTATCCACACTGGAGAAATTGTAAACCCATTAACCCTCTATTGTTTTAAGCTCGCCTAAAAATAGAAAAATGTTGGCAGATCTGAAATTTTTGGCAGGACCAACGATCTAATGTGCATGAATCCTACCAGGAACAACTTAGGTGTAAATGAGTGGGAGTAGAGTGGATCGGTCATAGTTTTTAGTTCCCCCCCCCCCCCCCCAGACCATTTATTTGGTTCTTTCTTGAGTACAGTGTCAGGTAGCAGCTATCTTTATAAACAGCCGATGTAATATTGTAATTGACTGGACCACAGGATAAAACAATTTCTTTTGTACAACTCACTGTCTAGGCCATATAGAATGCAACTCAGAAAAAAAATTGGCATATGTGCCCATCCTACTACATGGACTACTACTATTATTTTTTGCCTCATTATTATTATTATTATTATTATTATTATATGCCACTAGGTCGCAACTTTTGGTGAACAGTGTTTGTCCAAAATGTACAAAGAATATAAATGGGTTATCTGGTTTAGAAAGTCTTTTCAGCAGCAAGATCCCCAGGTGATAAGATGTTATTGCCAGAAAAACCTTCGCGGTAGGCCCGTTTCCACATTATATGGCATTCATGTAAATCAATGGACGTGATTTTAATACATGACTCCAATCTTCCACACTGGGACAACTCTTTGGCCTTTTGCTCAGCTAATAAAGGTGGTTCTGCCCCCTCCCCCTTTACTAGCCCAAAAATTCTCCAATATGACATATGGAGAGGGGTTGTCTATGCTAGATAACCCTCTAATAATACCTAATGGACCATATGGCAATTTCATGGGTTGCCAGTAAGGTTTTGTATTGTGAAAAAGAGGATTGCAAGCCCCGTTGTAGGACATGAACAGAAAAAGTGAGTAGCAGACACACATCGTAAATTGGTCAATGTCAATACACACAGGCAGATCATTCAGATTGGGCAACGGTACTAAGTGGCATTTGATTAAACCTGGTCATGAACTACCAAACTAACTAACTTGTGGCTGGGTGGCATCATTATATCTATATAATCCTTTTTTAAATACCCTGTCTTATATACCCTAAGATTTAGTCAAGTCTAGCAGTTTACATAAGATTCCCTATATGAAATCGGTGACAGTTCTTCGTCAGATTTTCTCCTATATTGAACATCATCAACTGAGGACCTATGGGGCGCAGCACCCTCCACCCCCCTTCTACTTTGGGCAAGGTTCAACAAGTCAAAAAGCATTATGATAGCTATTAATTTTCCTTTCAAGCCTTCCCCTGTTTCACATTTCAAAATCCTATTACTTTCTCCCCCTTCCCCACGCCTCTCCTGCCAATGAGGAACAGGGTCCCGGGGTCCTGCCCTGCCGCACTGATCCGGCATCATAAATTATCCAAACTCGACCCCATAAAACTTTACCGAGCCAAGTGTTTATTTTGTGGTGTAAAACCCAGAGATTTGGGGTCAGAAGGAAGAGAACATTTCAAGAATTCCTCCCCACCAGCCCCTCACACCCAATTTTTTTTTTTTTTTGGAAGTCTGAGCTAGAGAATATATATTTATTGCTGGGCAGCTGTAAATTCAAAATCTCTGGATGACCCCGTCTTGCACTCAGCAGCAAAATTAACCCTTTCAGTGGCTTCTTCTAATAACAAGGTGCACTATGTAGTAGTCTATACCGTAACGTACTGAGGACTCTCAATTTTTATACAAATGGTGACGGGCCCGCTCCATTACTATATAGATGCACATTCAAGCTTTATGTCGCTAATATTACTTATTTATGTTACTTATAAAGTGCCAACATATTCCACTGTGTTGTACAGAGGTAGTCCTCACTCACTGTTTCCATTGGGGCTCACAATCTAAATTTTCTATCTGTATGTTTTTGGGGGGTGGGGGAGTGCCAGATTGCCCGGAGGACACTCAAGCAACTCCATCTAGAGGTTGTCATTGGTTAGATTTGAGCCCATCACCCCAGCGCTGCACCCTAACAATGCTAACCACTTAAGGGGGATTTACACTGGGCGATTATTGTGCAGACGAGCGTTCATAGAACACTTGTTGCCCATAATTGCCCTATGTAAACAGGACAGCGATCAGCAGATGAATGAGTAGACGCTCGATCATCTGCTGGTCGTATTGCATTAAAAACTTAAAATATTATCGTTGTCGGCAGCACATCTCCCGGTGTAAACAGGGAGACGCGCTGCCGACATAATAATAATGTATGGGGACGAGCGATCGGAGTAACGACCGCTCATCCCCATCCATAGCTCCATGTGACAGGAGCAAACGAGCGCTGATCAACGATGTCTCATTGATCGGCGCTCGCTGCACCGGCCAATTATCGGCCGGTGTAGAAGGGCCTTTAACCACTGCTAATAATATGAAATTTCTAAGCCTTTTCCCCTTCAACAAATCCCAAAACCTTTTTGGGAATTTGGAACCACTGTGGAGCAACAAGTTTCTCCACTATTTCTTCTAGGAACCATGGACCTATTCTGATCACCATCATGGTCATTACTCTCCATGCCCAACCTATCCTCCTTATTTGCAGTACATAAAACATGGTGTACTATCAAAAAACATACTGTATATTTGTACCTCTACTGTTCCTGCATCTAATAGTCTAAGTAAGGGTTCCTTCTATCTAAATGGGTGCATCATATTATTTAATGCACTCTAAAGTCCAAAAATATAGCAATAAGCACATGGCAACGGATTAAATTTGCTAAATGGATGGGATGGTGGAAGGCAACAAAATGTTGCTCAATGTTTTTGAGATCCACTTCTCCAAATCTTGGATAAGTTTCAATTCAGAATAATCCACAATGCTATACTCAATAGAACAAATAATTTCAAACCAACATGCAATGGAAAATGAGATTGCTACTTCCATATATAAGTTAGATAAATTTGGAACCATTAGAACTTCTTAATTCTGCTCAAAGAATCCCTAAAAGGACCCCATCCTTGTCAATTTGTCCAGCTCATAAATGAGCGGAAATATGAAATACATTTCCTAGTTTTTGGTTGGGGTCCCAGAATAGACGGATAGACTTCCTTATTATAAATAAGAGCTGCAATATCTGACAACTAATGGCGGAATCCTTGGTGCATTTAGAAGGTGCTGAGGCTGCAGTCGAATTCGGACCTTGGTATTTCGGTTTGGCGCAAAATCTAACAGTACTATAAATTTCATGCGATAATTGAGGACTCTAGATTTTAATGACGGGGAAGGGAGACAGACAGGTAAGCCCTAATCTACCCGCCACTCAGTCCCTGCCTACTTGCAACGGCGTACAACTGGGCGACGGTCCCAACGCTCAATAAGTGCATGACAGACAAACAGACAAGGGTACACAGAAGCTAAGGGAAATGGGGCAGTTGCCCACGGCAACACAGTGAGCAACAAGAGTAGTGAACAAGCCGAGTCAAACCAGGAGTGTACGAGGTACAAATCGCAGAGCAGGAGCGTAGTCAGTAAAGCCAGGGTCAAAAATGAAGCAAGGTCAATGATCATAGCAGGAGCAGCAGAGCCAGGAAACAGGAAAGAGTCACAGGCACTGGAGGAGCAGTAAATGCAGGTATAAATAGACAGAGGGCGGGAGCTAGCTCCATCTGGCCAGGCTGTGATAGGCTCTCCCACTCCTCAGCCTCCCAGCCTGACTGGTAGAAGATCGTGTCACTCTCTCAGACTTAGGAGCAGGTGCAGACTGATTACCCACGGGCGTCGACACAGAAGCTGTGTCTGGCAGATCCTTTACAGTACCCCCCCTTTTAAGAGGGGCCACTGGACCCTTTCTAGGTGGACCTGGCTTATTGGGGAAGCGAAGATGGAACCTCCTGAGCAATACCCCAGCGTGAACATCCCGGGCGGGTACCCAAGTCCTCTCCTCTGGCCCGTATCCTCTCCAATGGACCAGGTACTGGAGGGAGCCTTGGACCATCCTGCTGTCCACAATCTTGGCCACCTCGAATTCTACCCCTTCAGGGGTGAGAACAGGGACCGGAGGTCTCCTCGAGGGAGCCAAGGACGGGGAGCAGCGTTTAAGGAGGGAGGCATGAAACACGTCGTGTACTCGAAAAGATGGGGGTAACTCCAGTCGGAAGGAGACAGGGTTAAGGACTTCAATGGCCTTGTACAGCCCTATATATCGGAGAGAATTTTTTTGGGACGGGACTTTAAGGCGCAAATTTTTAGAAGATAACCACACCAGATCCCCGACCACAAACAAGGGGTTAGCAGAACGTCTTCTATCTGCCTGAGTCTTTTGTATGCTCTGGGACACCTCTAGGTTCTTCTGAACCTGGGCCCAGACTGTGCACAGTTCCTGATGAACGACATCTACCTCGGGATTGTTGGAACTACCAGGTGAAACGGAGGAGAACCGTGGATTAAACCCAAAATTACAGAAAAAGGGGGAGACCCCTGACGAGTTACTGACCCGGTTATTAAGGGAAAATTCGGTGAGGGGAATGAAGGAGACCCAATCATATTGACAGTCGGAGATAAAACACCTTAAATATTGTTCTATCGACTGATTAGTCCTCTCAGTTTGGCCATTAGTTTCAGGATGGAAGGCCGAGGAGAAGGACAGATCAATCTTCAACTTTTTACAGAAAGCTCTGCAAAACAATGAAACAAATTGTACCCCTCTGTCAGAAACAATATTGACAGGAACCCCATGGAGACGCAGGATGTGTTTGACAAACAAGGTAGCTAACGTCTTGGCATTGGGTTTCTTGAGGGGCACAAAGTGGCACATCTTACTGAAGCGGTCTACTACAACCCACACCGCCGACTTG
This sequence comes from Rhinoderma darwinii, assembly GCF_050947455.1. Classification (NCBI taxonomy): domain Eukaryota; kingdom Metazoa; phylum Chordata; class Amphibia; order Anura; family Rhinodermatidae; genus Rhinoderma; species Rhinoderma darwinii. Next base: position 107,763,616 of record NC_134694.1, on the reverse strand, counting down.
CCTTGAGATGGAGGCAGATCGGTGATAAAATCCATGGAGATATGGGTCCAAGGTCTCTCGGGAATGGGCAAAGAACATAGTAAGCCCACTGGTTGGGACCTGGGAGTCTTGGACCTAGCCCAAATTTCACAAGCGGCGACGTAGGCCTTAACGTCTTTAGGCAACCCAGGCCACCAATAGTTTCTAGCAATGAGGTGCTTGGTACCCAGAATGCCTGGGTGGTGCAGAGTCATGATTTTCCCTGAGTACCCTTAGCCGGAATTGCAGGGGAACAAACAGCTTGTTCTCAGGAAGGTTCCCGGGAGCTGAACCTTGATGAGCCGCAATTTTGGAGACTAAGTCAGAATCAACAGAGGATATTATTATACCTGGGGCAAAACATAAGCAGGATCTTCCTCCGAAGGAGGGCTGGCCATAAAGCTACGCGACAGTGCATCAGCTTTAATATTTTTAGACCCAGCCCTATAGGTGACCACAAAGTTGAATCTAGTAAAAAACAACGCCCATCGAGCTTGTCTCGGGTTTAGCCTCCGGGCAGATTCTAGGAAGACCAGATTCTTGTCGTCGGTAAGGACCGTTACCTGGTGCCTAGCCCCCTCCAAGAAGTGGCACCACTCTTCAAATGCCCATTTAATGGCTAAGAGTTCGCGATTGCCCACGTCATAGTTACTCTCAGTGGGCGAGACGCAGGATGTGTTTGACAAACAAGGTAGCCAACGTCTTAGCATTGGGAAGTTTCTTGAGGGGCACAAAGTGGCACATTTTACTGAAACGGTCTACTACAACCCACACCACCGACTTGCCTTGAGATGGAGGCAAATCGGTGATAAAATCCATGGAGATATGGGTCCAAGGTGTCTGAGGAATTGGCAAAGAACATAGTAAGCCCGCTGGTCGGGACCTGGGAGTCTTGGAACTAGCACAAATTTCACAAGCGGCGACGTAGGCCTTAACGTCTTTAAGCAACCCAGGCCACCAATAGTTTCTGGCAATGAGATGCTTGGTACCCAGGATGCCTGGATGGCCAGATAGAGATGAGTCATGATTTTCCCTGAGTACCCTTAGCCGGAATTGCAGGGGAACAAACAGCTTGTTCTCAGGAAGGTTCCCGGGAGCTGAAACTTGATCAGCCGCAATTTCGGAGACTAAGTCAGAATCAACAGAGGAAATGATTATACCTGGAGGCAAAACACAAGCAGGATCTTCCTCCAAAGGAGGGCTGGCCATGAAGCTACGCGACAGTGCATCAGCCTTAATATTTTTAGACCCAGCCCTATAGGTGACCAAAAAGTTGAAACTAGTAAAAAATAACGCCCATCGAGCTTGTCTCGGGTTTAGCCTCCGGGCAGATTCTAAGAAAACCAGATTCTTGTGGTCGGTAAGGACCGTAACCTGGTGCCTAGCCCCCTCCAGGAAGTGGCGCCACTCTTCAAATGCCCATTTAATGCCTAAGAGTTCGCGGTTGCCAATATCATAGTTACTCTCAGTGGGCGAGAACTTCCTGGAGAAGTAGACACAGGGACGGAGATGGGTGAGGGACCTGGTACCCTGGGACAAGACAGCACCCACTCCCACCTCGGAGGCGTCAACCTCCACGATGAATGGCTCCATTTGGTTAGGCTGAATCAGCACAGGGGCCGAGATAAAGCACTTCTTAAGGACCTCAAAAGCCTGGACCGCCTCTGGAGGCCAGTGGAGGAGGTCAGCACCTTTGCGAGTAAGATCCGTAAGAGGCTTAGCGATGACCGAGAAGTTAGCAATAAATCTCCTGTAATAATTAGCAAACCCCAGGAAGCACTGTAACGCCTTCAGGGAGGCAGGTTGGACCCATTCAGCCACAGCCTGAACCTTGGCAGGGTCCATGCGGAATTCATGAGGAGTGAGGATTTGACCCAACAATTGTATCTCCTGCACCCCAAACACACATTTTTCGGTTTTAGCAAACACTTTGTTTTCCCGAAGGGCCTGGAGCACCTTCCTGACATGCTCAATACAATGTGGGAGGACCAGTCCTTGGAAAACACAAGTATGTCATCAAGGTACACTACAAGAAATACCCCCAGGTAGTCTCTTAAAATCTCATTTATGAAATTCTGGAAGACCACGGGAGCATTACACAACCCAAAGGGGATGACGAGGTATTCGAAATGACTTTCGGGCGTGTTAAATGCAGTCTTCCACTCATCCCCCTCTTTGATGCGGATAAGGTTATAAGCCCCCCGTAGATCAAACTTAGAGAACCATTGGGCCCCCTGAGCCTGATTGAAGAGATCAGGAATCAAAGGAAGGGGATACTGGTTCCTTACAGTGACCTTATTCAAGTTTCGGTAGTCAATGCATGGCCTAAGACCACCATCCTTCTTCCCTACGAAGAAGAAGCCAGCACCTACCAGAGAAGTAGAGGGGCGAATGTAACCCTTGGCCAGGCATTCCTGGATATACTCTCTCATGGCTTCACGTTCGGGACAAGAGAGATTAAATATCCTACCCTTAGGGAGCTTAGCTCCTGGTACCAAATCGATTGCGCAATCGAATTCTCTATGAGGAGGTAACACTTCGGAGGCCTTTTTAGAAAAAACATCAGCGAAGTCCTGAATAAACTCAGGTAGAGTGTTCACCTCCTCAGGGAGAGAGATAAAATTAACAGAAAAACATGACGTCATGCATTCATTACCCCATTTGGTAAGATCCCCAGTATTCCAGTTAAACGTGGGATTATGCATCTGCAACCAGGGAAGGCCTAAAACCAAATCGGACGATAATCCCTGCATCACCAGTACAGAGCACTGCTCTAAATGCATGGAGCCAACAAGGAGTTCAAAAACAGGGGTATGCTGTGTAAAATAACCATTAGCAAGAGGAGTGGAGTCGATACCCACTACCGGGACAGGTTTAGGCAAGTCAATCAATGGCATAGCTAGAGACATAGCAAATTCCACAGACATAATATTAGCAGAAGACCCTGAATCCACAAAGGCACTGCCAGTGGCAGACCTACCCTCAAAAGAGACCTGAAAGGGAAGCAAGATCTTATTAGGTTTCATATATACGGGAAATACCTGTGCGCCCAAATGACCTCCCCGATGGTCACTTAGGCGCGGAAGTTCTTCCGGCTGCTTATTCTTACGCCTAGGACAGTTGTTCACTTGATGCCTGTCATCCCCACAGTAGAAGCAGAGACCATTCTTCCTGCGGAACTCTCTGCGTTGTTGGGGAGACACGGAGGCCCCGAGTTGCATAGGTTCATCCGAGTTTTCCGTGGAAGAATGAAGCAACGGAACCTCGGGAGCCATCATGGGGGGGTCAGAGGGGAAGGCACAAAAACGTTCCAGTCGTCGTTCCCTGAGACGTCGGTCAAGACGTACCGCTAAAATCATAACCTGATCTAGGGAGTCAGAAGAGGGACAGCTAACTAACAGGTCTTTCAGGGCGTTCGACAGACCCAATCTAAACTGGCACCTCAAGGCAGGGTCATTCCACCGAGAAGCTACACACCACTTCCTAAAGTCAGAACAGTACTCCTCAACGGGTCTCTTACCCTGACATAAGGTCACCAGCTGACTCTCGGCAAAGGCAGTCTTATCAGTCTCGTCATATATGAGCCCGAGAGCAGAAAAGAAAAGATCAACAGAGGAAAGTTCAAGGGCGTCAGGAGCCAAGGAGAAGGCCCATTCTTGGGGCCCGCCCTGGAGCCGGGACATAATTATACCCACTCGCTGGCTCTCAGAACCTGAGGAGTGGGGCTTTAAACGGAAATAGAGCCTAAAACTCTCCCGAAAGGAGAAAAAAGTCTTCCGGTCCCCTGAGAACCGGTCAGGCAACTTGAGGTGGGGTTCAAGAGGTGAGGTGGGGGGCACTACCAGGGTAGAAATGCAGGTATAAATAGACAGAGGGCGGGAGCTAGCTCTGTCTGACCAGGCTGTGATAGGCTCTCCCACTCCTCAGCCTCCCAGCTTGACTGGTAGAAGATCGTGTCACTCTCTCAGACTTAGGAGCAGGTGCAGACTGATTACCCATGGGCGTCGACACAGAAGCTGTGTCTGGCAGATCCTTTACATAGATGCTTCAAGCTTCGACAAACTGAGAGCATGTGTCTACTTTCCAAGTAAATTATTCCATAGGTCCACCATCGTTTCTCCGAGTGAAGCAACCCAACTCCAGACCTAAAGGGTTTGTAAACATTAGACATTGTGTATGAGACCTGGATCTACCCATTGTAAAAACATTTCACAATATTTACTGTACCTCTCCGTCAATATATGAAGATAACATCATTTCCTTTGGTTGACTTCCCCGTGCTTGGTCTAACAATAGCTATGATTTTGTTAGGTTGTCTACCCTTTCACGTGGTATCAGCGGTTGAGTGTAAGCCGTCCGACAGAAAATATTGACTTTATACTACTGGTAAGAAACAAAAAATGAGATCCTTATCCGAGCTTCTGCTGCTGGGGCCTTTTAACAATGAATGTGTAATGTCTGCTCTACCCCATACTGTAGATTATTGGGATTATAGAAGTCACCAGAGGTTACAGGAGACTCAGAAACCAAAAGTGACATCAATTACTGTTCTTCTATAGGACAGGGACTGGGACTTGATATTAATCACTTTTATTGAATAGGGCTGAATGAATGATACTTATGTTTAAAGAATTGTCATGAATAGAGCTTAACTACATTCAGATTTTCTATAAGTGGTGCGGCACAAAGCCACAACATAAAAACAATAGCAAAACTAGAACTACTAGTTGCAAAAAGTTGGGTTTTCTGTTCTGCATTTTTCCCATTGAAGTTAAAGGGGGAAAAAAAAAGTTATGGGGAAAAAATACAACACACCCTAAAAATTGTGTTATCTTCATGAGTGACATAGAACATACTGGTAATTAATTAAAGGGGTTGTCTCATGAAGACAATTGCTATCCGTAAGCCCTGTTAGGGCATGTGGACTTCAAAGAGTAGGGTCCCCTGCTCAGAACCCCCATTTATGAGCCAGAATGGACCATAGCTCCGGCGGAATGGCCGCCATGACATTCTACATTTCCCCTGCAGCGTTTGGCTGGCGTGGTGTCCCCGACAAAATTAGCAGTATGCCGCACCGGGTCCCATAGGAAAGGGATAAGATGACCTCTTTCATTTTAAATTAGTCAACTGTTCAGATTGTTCTGATCATCTTATTTATGTGACACTTGATTATTGACAATGAGCTGATCCCACGAATATTTATTTTTTAAATTTTGTTTTTGGAAAAAAATCTGTTATCTTAACAACCAAATTTTTTAATTGCTAAATTTGTCTAAAAAACGTTGTAATAAAATGTGACTCTTTATGCAAAAAACGACATACGGGTATAACGAGTGAGGGTCCTCGTTGCCACATTATGCCCAAAGTAGCTTGAAACTCTTAGGGCCCTGATTTCCCAAACTGTTCTTGCCCCCACCCTCCAAAAATGACTTGCCATTTATAAAATGTATGCCTTCTTATGTGGCAGGGAAGTCTTGGCACCCCTTTCCTAGCTCGGGGACGACAGAAACCTCTGCTCCGCCTATAGCTATGTCACCGGCTACGCCACATCACCCCATTCTGGGTCCCTTGGCTTTGTAGATCCCCACTGTATATATCTGTGCTGTACAAATAAATAACCCTGGTTTCGCTTTGTACGGAGAATTCCAATTACTGGGACACTTCTCTTATCTACGGCCCCCCCGATGGCTCACACACTTGTTTCCTCAGTGTTAATTCCTGGGGAATATCAGTGTTTTTGTTTTAGCTTATTTTTCAGTTTCCCCGATTTGTCTTGTTTGTACAAAGTATTAGCCAAGGTCAGCCCAGGGTCAAGTAAGATCCTACACCTTCTTCCCATATCCCTTTCTGAATGAACATCTAGATCTTATCTGTGCCGAGGAGTAGGCGCTAGGACAACTCTGCTGCTGCCCACCTCTCCCCAGGAGGTATACACTGATGGCAGATAAGGCCACACATGGTCACATTACTCTCCATTTGTCTTGCACTCTTCAGCATTTGTTGTATCAGTCACATACAGGTGACACTGAATGACACAATAGATATAAATGTGTTTTCTCTAATTACTTGTTGTTTTCAAGCTTCTTTTTCTCTGTAGTCTCCGCTTATGAGGGTGGATAGTGCCTCTGGTGCTAGTGATCTCCGCTGGTAATAGGGATCAAATGTCTCTGTACCTGGCTGCGGAGCAGAGGTCACACATCTCTATTCTCACAAGAGTCACTTTCAGACTCAGTCACATAAACACAGTGAAATCACTGATAGAGTTGATATTTCCTGCCTACAGCCGGTCATGCACATAAGATAATGATCAGCCGCGAAAAACGGACTCCCTAGGGCTGGTCCAAAGTGGCGAAATTCGGCCGTTCATACCATACAAAAGTAGATTCGACCCGAATGGCCAAAATGTTTCAAGCTGGCCTTTCTGCAGACAGTCGACTGTTGGCCATCGCAAATGATCATTCGCTTAATTTTTTAAATGATGGTCAGCCGAAATTGGCAAAATCGTACATTTTATACGATTTTCATCTCTTGTGTATGGGCAGCTTTAGAATTGTTTCCCCCCCCCCCTTCCCTTATCCGGCCAGAGTTACTTTACACTATCAGGACTCTAGGTAAAAAGGGTATGCATGCAAAAATATTTGCAAATATGGGAATGATCTCCGATGTGGACAGTCATACTCAATGTGGTAAATATTATTCATGGTGCATTGCTGCATACATCTGCCAAAATGCTAATTTTTCATTTTCATGTTGTTATAGTTGGATCATTATAATTTTGGTTACCATTATTGCCACTTTAAAGGGGTTGTTTGATTTTGAAAACCCATTTTCAGATATCCTAATAAAATAGATGGGAGTTAATAGAGGGGAATTCAGGGTTCACAACCATCATCTCTTAGCCGGAGTGGACAGTGGCCGCAAAGAGTGTCTCTCACTCTGGAGGACCTAACATGTCTGTGCAGTACAAGGACAGTCCCTTAATTTCCATGATAACAGCGTAATGCTTTATTTCACCTGTGGTGGTGCTGCAGGGAAATTGAGCACTTGCTGCCGGTTGAATCCACAGGTAACAGCTGATTACTGGGGGTCCCAACATAGAGCTCCTTTAGGGTCCATTCACATTTTTCTGTTGGGGTGCGGTTGGAATCGCATCAAAATACTGCATCCGAAAACTGTGATTTGATGCGCTTTTCTGTGTGGTTGCAGTGAAAAATGCAACTGCATTTAAAATTGCATCAAATAGTAGTACAACTGAATGTGGTTTTCAGATGCAGTATTTCGATGCGGTTCTAACCGAACCTCAACTGCACATTTGAATGGACTCTTAAAGAGATGCAGATTCGAGGGGGGTGTAGAAACTTATGATAGTAGCAGGGGCGTAGTTATGGGGGGGGGCAGGTGGAACATGTGCCCCAGGCGCAACTAAGAGAGAAGGTAGGGGGCGCTGGGCCGGGCACAGATACAGTTGAATACTCCTCCTGGAGCAGAATCCCCCCTGACGTCACTATCTATATATGGGCAGTGATGTCAGGGGCTCCTCCAGGAGATGAATCATACCTCCCGCTGTCCCGGACAGCCAGGGGTAGGTCCCACAGTCAACTGTATCTGCGTCCTCAGGACACAGATACGGTTGAACTTGATGCTGAAGCAAGGAACCCTCAGCTCCCTGCTTCAACATTAGTTGAGCTACTTTAGTTGCGCTACTTTAAGCGCTGTGCCCGGGGAAGCCCTTGACATCACTGTCTATTTACAGACAATGACTTCAGTGGCATCCCTGAAGTGGAATCCCCGTTGCTGACTCTCCGGCAGGGGATTCCGCTCCAGGAGTAGCCCCTGACGTCAATATCAGTGACATCACTGTCCATAAATGAACAGTAGCATCTAGGAGCGGAATCCCTGGCCTATGCTCTGTCTGGGCATTCCGCTTCTAGATGGAGTCCCAATGGCGCTATCTACAAGGGGGGGTAGCGTTATCTATAGGGACGGTGGTGCTATCGTCAAAGGAGGTGTGGCACTATCTACATGTGCACCTTGGCACTATATAGGGGCACTATCTACAGGGGACACTGGTGCTATCTACATGGGTACTGTGGTCACTATCTACATAGGCACTGTGGCACTATCTATGTGGGCACTGGCACTAGGTGCATCTAAGGGGGCATTATACTGTATGGGGGCATCTAAGGTGGCATTATACTGTATGGGGGAATCTATAGGTGCATTATACTATATGGGGCAGCTGTGGGGGCATTATACTGTATGGTGGCAGCTAGGGGGGCATTATACTATATGGGGGCAGCTATGGTGGTATACTGTATGGGGCATCTACAGGGGCATTATACTGTATGGGGCAGCTATGGGGAAATTATGCTGTGTGGGGGCAGCCTTGGGCGTATTAAGCTGTATGGGGGCAGCTATGGGGCATTATACTGTATGTAGTGGTGGATTAAGTAGACCATAGACCCCCTTCTCCACCGCCATCCTGCCGCGCCGTAACTATTGCTAACACTACCTTTCAGTGCGCGCATTAACAAATGGGTGTTACGATTCCCCTTGTCACAGGGCTGTGTCCCTACATACTGACAGTATCACACTGTGCAGGGACACATCCTCATGACAAGGGGAATGGTAACACACATTTGTCTGTCAGTCTTGGACTGTACAAAGACTTTTTGTGAAATACAAGGATTTCTTATAATAAACATGTCAGGAGAGGTGACAGATTCCCTATAAATCTAGTGACTCACAGGTGACTACGTCTCAGATTCTAGTATTTTTTTTTCCTCTTTTCTTCGCCATCCGGTCCAGACTTTATGACGACTTCTCTCGGCCATGACCCATTTCTGCAGAATATGACACTCAGATATTTTCGACTTCTCACTTTTCCAACATTTCCACACCTATAAACGAAGATAAAATTATCATGGTGCCACACACAGTGCCCCCAAAATATAATAGCACCATACACTGCGCCCCTGAACAAAATTGTGTCAAACACTGTAAAGTAAAGCACCACACACACAGCCCCCTTTAGATAGTGTCACACACAGCCCCCTGTATATAGCGCCACACACAGCTGCTTGTAGATATCACCACACACAGCCCCCTGTAGATAGCATCACACTCCCCCCTGTAGATATCACACATCCCCCCATAGCTAGCACCACACACACCCCCCCCCCATAGAGAGTGTCACACACAGACCCAGTGTAGATAGTGCCAAAAAGCCCCCAGTAGAGAGCGGCACACACAGCCCCCTGTAGATAGTGCCACACAGCCTTCCCCCTCTTGTAAATAGTGCCACACTTCCCCCCTTGTATATAGGACCACACAGTGCTCCCCCTTGTATATAGGGCACACAGCCACCCCCCTGTATGTTGCCACACAGCGCTCCGCCTGTATATTGCCACACAGCGCTCCCCCCTGTATATTGTCACACAGCGCTCCCCCAGTATATTGCCACACAGCGCCCCCCTGTATATTGTCACACAGCGCCCCCCTCCCTGTATCTTGCCACACAGTGCTCCCCCTGTATATTGCCACACAGCGCTCCCCCCTGTATATTGCTACACATCGCTCCCCCCCTGTATATTGCCACACAGCGCTTCCCCCCTGTATATTGACACACAGCGCTCCCCACTAAAAAAATAAAAATATATTGTACTCACCTTGCCCTGTTCCCGCGACGCTCTGCGTATCCTCCAGGCCGGACGCATGCGCAGACCAGCGTGATGCATTACGTCATCACGCCGGCCTGCGCAGGGAGTCTTCCTAGCGTCTTGAGTCCTCCGGTGCTAGCAACACCACCGGGCATGAGGGGGCCCGTGCGGTCATGTGCGATTCGGATGGCCATGGCCCCCTGAGAGCATTGGGCCCTGGGCGGCCGCCCGAACCACCCTAATGATGATCCGCTACTGACTGTATGAGGCAGCTATGGGGGCATTATACTGTTTGGGGCATTATACTGTATGGGAACAGCTATAGGAGCATTATGCTGTATAGGGGAATTTGAATGGGCATTATACTGCATGGGGGCATCTGTGTGGGCGTTATAGTGTATGGGGAATCTGTGTGGGAATTATACTGCATGGGAGAATTTGTGTGGCATTATACTGTATGGGGGCATCTGTGTGGGCATTATACTGTATGGGGGCATATGTGTTAGCTTTATACTGTATGGGTGCACCTATGGGGGCATTATACTGTATGGTCACAGCTATGGCGGCATTTTACTGTATGGTGGCAGCTATGGGAGTATTATACTGTGTGGTGGTAGTTAGAGGGCATTATACTGTGTTGCTACACGCGCCACATCGGTTGCCCCTCTTTGCGATACTTGGAAGTTGGGAGGTATGGTGGAATCCCCGGTCAAAGCGTTGCCGACGCTCTTCCCGGGGATTCTGCTCCTGGAGAAGCCCCTGACATCACTATTCATTATATGGCCCCAATGGCGCTATGTAAAGGGAAGGGTGTGTAGTGCTATCTACAGGTGTGTGTGTGTGTGTGTGTGTGTGTGTGTGTGTGTGTGTGTGTGTGGGGCACTATCTACAAGGGCGGGAGAGTGGCAATATCAACAAGGGGGGCTGTGTGGTGCTATCTAGAGTGGGCTGGCAGTTCCTACAAGGGGGTGTGTGTGGTATTATCTACAAGGGGGCGTGTGTGGCACTATATCCTGGGGTGGGATGTGTGGCACTATCTATAGGGGGCTGTGTGTGGCACTATCTACAGGGGTCTGTGAGTGGCACTATCGAAGTGACGCATGGGCCTTGATAAAGCGCTTGTAGCGTGAAACGGTCGTAGGCTTCTTCCACATCAGACAGACCAAGATCAATTTCAATAAATCCTTTTATTGGCACATACGATGAGTGCCTCGTACTTTCTACCTTCTACATTCAAGTTTTATACGTGCTGTTTTCTTTCGATGAGCACACCGTAGGCAACAGCAAGCGACCGCTGATCAACGATGTCTCGTTGATCGGCGCTCGCTGCACCGGCCGAGTGTCAGCGGGTGTAAAAGGTCCTTTATACAATTTGTTTACGGTTTTGGTCACATCTGCGTCGGGACTCCGTTCATGGGTTCCATCGGAGCTTTCCGTCAGGAACGGAATCCAAACTGAAACAAACAGAAACCATTGCATCACCATTGATTTTAATGGTGACGGATCCAGTGCAAATGGTTTCCGTTTGTCACCGTGGTTTAAGGGTTCTATCGTTTTGATGGAATAAATAGCGCAGTCGACTACGGTATTCAATCCGTCAAAACGACTGAACCCTTAAACAACGGTGATAAACTGAAACCATTTGCACCGGATCCGTCACCATTAAAATCAATGGTGATGCAAACGGAAACCTATGGTTTCTGTTTGTTTCAGTTTGGTTTCCGTTCATGGGTTCCCCTGACAGAAAACTCAGACGGAACCCATGAACGGAGTCCCGACGCAGATGTGAACGAAACCTAAGTCAGGCACTGACCTCTTTATTTATTTTCTTTTAATTTACTGTTATGTTAACTACTTTATATATCTATATTGCTTGTAAAATCTACAAATGGTTTTATGTTCGAGTTACATTAAAAAAAAAAAAATTACATCTCATTGATTGGTAGAGAAAGCAAACATGCTGGTGGTGGTGGGGCGCCAAACTGAATCTTTGCCCCTGGTGCTGGAGAACCTAGCTACCTCTCTGGATAGTAGCACAACAATAGTCACTGTGAGTTATCTGAATTTTAGGACTGGTAAAACAGTTCTCCATTACATTGTCACCGTATTCACAGAGATTAACACTTTTCTCTGCAGAATCATCTTCTTGTCTACGTCCACCATGACCGATTCTTAGGGTCCTATTAGACGGGCAGATATTCTTTAATAAACGAGCGACGAGTGATGATCTAGCGAGTCGTTTGCGTTTGAAAGACGGTCTATTACACGTGACAATATTTGCTATTGATTTTCGCTGTTCAGTCGTTACTGCGATCGTTGGTCATTCACCCGCACCTCATCTCTGAACTCAGGTAGATGTGACCGATTCACGGAAACCTAACGACTTATCGTTCGTCATTCGATTGATGCTATTACACGTGGCGATTATCATTCGAATGATTATACATAAATGTGTATGATAATGGCTCCGTCTAATAGGGCCTTTAGTTATATCTGTATCTGAAAAAGCTTTGTGAGAATCAAAATGACCACCATGACAGCTCCTACTGATGGCACATCCACCTAGTTGTGTAGCGTATAGTCTTAGGGATCCATTTTTGTATACACTACCGTTCAAAAGTTTGGGGTCACCCAGATAATTTTGTGTTTTCCATGAAAACTCACACTTATATTTATCAAATGAGTTGCAAAATGACTAGAAAATGTAGTCAAGACATTGACAAGTTTAGAAATAATGATTTTTGGCCACTCCATTACAGATAGAATACCAGCTGCCTGCTTCTTCCCTAAATAGTTCTTGCATAATTTGGAGGTGTGCTTTGGGTCATTGTCCTGTTGTAGGATGAAATTGGCTCCAATCAAGCACTGTCCACAGGGTATGGCATGGCGTTGCAAAATGGAGTGATAGCCTTCCTTATTCAAAATCCCTTTTACCTTGTACAAATCTCCCACTTTACCAGCACCAAAGCAACCCCAGACCATTACATTACCTCCACCATACTTGACAGATGGCGTCAGGCACTCTTCCAGCATCTTTTCAGCTGTTCTGCGTCTCACAAATGTTCTTCTGTGTGATCCAAACACCTCAAACTTCGATTTGTCTGTCCATAACACTTTTTTCCAATCTTCCTCTGTCCAATATCTGTGTGCTTTTGCCCATATTAATCTTTTCCTTTTATTAGCCAGTCTCAGATAGGGCTTTTTCTTTGCCACCCTGCCCTGAAGGCCAGCATCCCGGAGTCGCCTCTTCACTGTAGGCGTTGACACTAGCGTTTTGTGGGTACTATTTAATGAAGCTGCCAGTTGAGGACCTGTGAGGCGTCTATTTCTCAAACTAGAGACTCTAATGTACTTGTCTTGTTGCTCAGTTGTGCAGCGGGGCCTCCCACTTCTCTTTCTACTCTGGTTAGAGCCTGTTTGTGCTGTCCTCTGAAGGGAGTAGTACACACCGTTGTAGGAAATCTTCAGTTTCTTGGCAATTTCTCGCATGGAATAGCCTTCATTTCTAGGAACAAGAATAGACTGTCGAGTTTCACATGAAAGCTCTCTTTTTCTATCCATTTGGAGAGTTTAATCGAACCCACAAATGTAATGCTCCAGATTCTCAACTAGCTCAAAGGAAGGTCAGTTTTATAGCTCCTCTAAACAGCAAAACTGTTTACAGCGGTGCTAACATAATTGCACAAGGGTTTTCAAGTGTTTTCTAATCATCCATTAGCCTTCTAACACAGTTAGCAAACACAATGTACCATTAGAACACTGGAGTGATGGTTGCTGGAAATGGGCCTCTATACACCTATGTAGATATTGCATTCAAAACCAGACGTTTGCAGCTAGAATAGTCATTTACCACATAACAATGTATAGAGTGTATTTTTGATTAATTTAATGTTATCTTCATTGAAAAAAATAAGGAAATTTCTAAGTGACCCTAAACTTTTGAACGGTAGTGTAGGTAAGCAGATTTAACATTCAGGACCCTGGAAAGTTGGATGACAGCTCTTGCAGGAGCCATCATGTTGGCCATATTCATTTTCAACTAGTTTTCCAAGAAAGAGATTTAACTAAGAAGCAGCAGTATAGAATTTGACAAATTTACTAATCCTGTTTAAGGCTTCATGCACACGACCGTGCCCGTAATTACGAACCGTAATTACGGGCACGGGCGGCCACGGACAACTGGCCGTTTTTACGGGCCGTGCTCCCATTATAAAGTATAGGAGAACGGTCCGTAAAATCAAAAAATAGGACATGTCCTATTTTTTCTGGCAGGCTTCTACGGCACGGACACCCTCCCATAGACATACGGGAAAGTCTCCGTCGGCCATAGAAAAGAATGGGCCGGTAGTAACGGACTGTAATTACTGTCAGTAATTACAGGCGATTTTACAGTCGTGTGCATGGGGCCTAAGAGTTAGACAGCGTAAACTTAGACAAGGCGGTCAGAAGTGGTGCACGCTGTATGATAAATAGATATGTTAGACACCTTTCCCTACCTTATCCCACGTCTTGGTTTGCTTAAATTCTGCAAAGTTATTGCACCAAAATTTTTGTGCAATTTTGATGCACAGCAGAGCATTTTAAACTACACTTTTTCTGTTAAACCCCACCCCTTTGTCTAGGACATGCGCCCTTGTCGAACAAGGCGCAGAATTCTGTCTCAATTTGAATAGTTAGGATAAGTTCACACGTAGCGTACACACTGCGGATTTTACGCCATGTGGAATATCTGCAGCGTATTACAGTAGCAGCAGAGTGGATGACATTTTAACACATTTCACCCAGACGCTGCGTAAAAATATGCAGAAAAAACGTTCATAAATGAACCTGCGTTGCGTTTTTTTAATCTGCAACACGTAAATTTATACTTCAAAATCGCTGGTTTTCTGTTGCAGGTTTTTCCTTTTTAATTCAATGGGGAAGTAAAACCCACAACAAAGAGCAGATGTTGCGATTTTTGCGCCGGAAAAGCTGTGATTCCACCACAAAAATCGCAAATCAGAAAAAATAAAATTATACTTATCGAGATCCTTCTGCTTCTGCGTCCAGCCCAGCCTCCTAGGATGACGTTTCATCCCATGTGACTGCTACAGCCAATCACAGGCTACAGAGGTCACATGGGATGAAAAGTCATCTCAGGAGCCCGGCGCTGCAGGACGTCAGACGGACATATCATCATGTCTACGGGTAAGTATACTTTTTTTTTTTTCCTGCTGTTTTGCGCAACTGACATTCTAGACGATAAACTGCACCACGATTTGGCGCAGTTTTTTGGTTGGAATTCCCTGCGGGGACCATAGAGGTTACTCTGTGTACTTTTACGCAGCGTATCCGCCCTGTGTGAACATAGCCTAAATTTGCTCCTTTGCATTTAGTGATTTTTTTTATTTTTTTTTATTTCAGGGGGAAATCCTCAGAGTTAGGCCCCATGCACATGACCGTGCCCGCAATCACGGCCCGCGATTGCGGGCACGGCCGGCCGCTGACTGACAGCCGCATTTTCGGCCCGTGCTCCCATACAAAGTATGGGAGCACGGCCCGAAAAATGCGAAAGAACGGACATGTTCCATAATTCCCGGAACATTTCCACGGCACTGACACCCTTCCGTAGTGCTACGGAAAGGTGTCAGTGTTCAATGAAAGTGAATGGCTCCGTTTTTGCGGACCGCAATTGCGGTCCGCAAAAACGGAGGTTTTTTGCTGTCGTGTGCATGGGGCCTTAGACTGTAAGCTCTTTGGCAGCATCAATCTGGTATAAATTCCGTAAAGTCAAATCACTTAACTATAAGCCTCTTAATTAAGGATCCCTATTGAATCACAAGAGTGAAATGAGAATCCCTCAATAAAATTGTTACATTATCAACCTCTGGATCAAGGGCTTAAGCTGCTCCATTAAAAGCTCGGCATGAGATCCCATTCTTTTCCTATTCTGCACGAATCTTAGAGTCGTATCATACAATATGACCACACTGGGAAAATTGGCAAACGTGGTGACTACGAGGGTATAATTACAGACATAAGAAAACCTCGTGCTGGGACGTTGAGAGTGGAAAACCCTATAACCTCGTCACTCCTTCAAGTTACTGGCAGCTGTTAAGCAGCATACAAACATATAACTATGGTGCTGTATATGAGCCAGAGCCAGCAAAGAAGCTCGAAGCCCCTAGTGGACACATCATATCCCAAAAAATGTGTAATTTTTTTTTTTTTTTTAAAGAAATGGAAATTTTCTGGTTGCATAAGAAAATGAATAATTAGTTCTGATATACTACAGTGAGTTTTGTTATATGCCCAGACAGTAGCAGTCACTTAATCTTCAGTAGCAGTCACTTCATCTAATTTTGTATTAACAATAGGCTCAATACAAGAGTGACTGATCATTGGTGTGAAATTTCCAGAATTGACTGAAAAAGTTCCAACTTCCAATATCTAATGACCCTAGGCCCCTTTAGTGGTAACAATCTTGTAAAATTTATTGGATGAGTTGGAAAATGTTTCTGCACTGATGGTTGTTATTGGGAGCCTTTAAGGGTATGTTCACACGCAGTGACCAGAAACGTCTGAAAATACGTAGCTGTTTTCAGGTGAAAACAGCTTCTGATTTTCAGACGTTTTTTTATCAACGTTTTTCGCAGCGTTTTTTACGGCCGTTTTTGGAGCTGTTTTTCAAGGGAGTCAATGAAAAACACCTCCAAAAATGTTGCAAGAAGTGTTCTTTTGACGAGCCGTCATTTTATGTGCTGTATTTTGACAGCAACGCGTAAAATAAAAGTTTGTTGGAACGGAACATCGTAAATCCCATTGCAAGCAATGGGCAGATGTTTGTAGGCGTAATGGAGCCTTCTTTTCAGGCGTAATTCGAGGCGTAAAATTCCCGAATTACGTCTGAAAACATTGCGTGTGAACATACCCTTATATGTAAATTGGAATCAGGCCCATAACGACCCATTTGGACAATGCAAGTTGTATGGCTCAAATTGTTTTTGTGGGATCAATAAATATTTTTTTTTTTTAAATACAAAATCTTGGTGTCCATGTAGTAGGCCAATAGAGAATACTGGAGGAAGCTACCAGCCAAGTGACCCTAATGCAGGGGCGTGAATATAGGGGGTGCAGACGTTGTAGTTACAGCCAGGTACTAGAGCCTGTATAGGTCCAAACAGTTCCTCTGCGCTATATGACAAATGATGTGTAATAGTTGGGCCTGATTTTGTGTTTGGGCTCAGGAGCTTCAAGTTACACCTCTGCCCTAAGGCCTAGTCTTTGATTCTGGCCACTGATTTGTATGCCTACAAAATTGGATATTAACTGTGCTGGGCAGCAAAGTGTACTCATGCTGAACCAGCTTTATATATGTGTAATATCTGATAATAGTCCTGGTTTATGAGGCTGTAAAAACACCAATAAAGGGATTCTACACATTTAAACAATTAGGGTTTAACTAAAATTGACCATACACATCAGATATTTGTTAGCAGAACCTCCTGTTTCTATGGGGTCAGCCCAAATATTCCCTGTCATATCTGGTTTGGAGGAATGATGGCGGGCCTTAGTTTCTCCCAGTGATAAGCGGTGACAGGAGTGCACAAAAGCCACCTATCTCCATTTTTTTAAATTGAAATAACATGTCCACTTACCTGAACCAAACATACTTGTTTATGGGGGAGTAGGGAAACATTTCTGCGGTCTTATTATTGCATCGCAATAGGGGTAGTGATTCAGATAATAATTTTATATTAAAGAACTGCTATAGATGCAATACCCATATATATTTAGGATAGCTACATACTGGAGTATTTTTTCACTTAGCACCACTCTCAATAAGGGTTTTCCAGTTTGGACAACCCACTTCTAACATTAAGGCCACTTTCAGATGAGCGTATTTGTAAATGTCCGTAATTACTGATCTGTGGTGCTGACATATTAGAGATGATATTGCATCAGTATGTCGTCAGTATTTCATGAGTATTGCATCAGTGTTACAGATCCAATTGAATGACATAAGACAGCCTCTTTGAAAAACTGAAGCAATACGGATGACATACAGACCAAATACGGATGCATTCGTATTTTAATCACTCTCCATAGACTTTAATGGGCATTTTCCATCCGCAATACAGATTAAAGTAGTGCATGCTGCGTTTTTAAAATACGTATGTGAATGGCCTCATTGAATAACATTAGCTCCGTATTATGGAACCGCAAAAAACGAATGGTATATGGATGCAAAATACGCTGGTTTGAAAGAGGTCTTAAAGGGGTTGTCCACTACTAAACAACTGACGATGTATCCACAGGATAGGTGATCAGTATATCATCGGTGCGGGTCCGACACCCGGACCGCGCACTTTTAAGCCACTTCGGCTGCCTACAGGCACCGGATGTTATGGCACATAATACGATGTACGGAGATGGAAGCAGTTGGCTCCGTACATAGCATAGCGGCCGTGCTGCTGAACTGCAGCTCTGCTCCTATTCACTTGAATAGAAGTGCCAAACTGCAGCTCGGCTGCTATTCAGTGGCCGGAGCCAACTGCTTCCGGCATGTACGTCCGGTGCTCAGAGGCAGCCAGAGAAGCTTAACGGTGTGGGGTCCGGGTGTCGGACCCCCACAGATCATGTACTGATGACCTGTCTGGTGGATAGGTCATCAGTTGTCCAGAAGTGGACAAGCCCTTTAAGATTCTGATGCTAGACTTCATTTGAAATCAATGGGCCGTCCATATTATGCACAGACTTACAGGTTCCTTAAAGGGAACCTGTCATGTTGTACATGCTGTCTGATCTTCGAGCACCATATTATAGACCAGGAGGATAAGAGCAAAATTATATATATATAGCTTTGTGGGAAAAGATTCAGGATTTCGTGAACTTTATTGTATAAACCACTGCTAACACTGGGCTTAAGAGTCCAGTGGGCGGTCACAACCATTGATTGACACCCTTCCCTGTATGAGTATGCATACAGGGATAGTTGTCAATCAAAGAGTAGAACCGCCCACTGGACTCTAAAACCCAGAGTTAGCAGGGGTTTATATCAATAAAGTACAGGTTATCCATAATCTTTTCCCTGAAAGTTACATATTAAAGAGTCTCTGTCACCACATTATAAGTGCCCTATATTGTACATAATGTGATCGGCGCTGTAATGTAGATCACAGCAGTGTTTTTTTTATTTAGAAAAACTATCATTTTTGACGGAGTTATGACCTATATTAGCTTTATACTAATGAGTTTCTCAATGGACAACTGGGCGTGTTTTACTATATGGCCAAGTGGGCGTTGTACAGAGGAGTGTATGACGCTGACCAATCAGTGACCAATCAGTGACCAATCAGCGTCATACACTTCTCTCCATTCATTTACACAGCACATAGCGATATAGCTATATCGCTATGTGCAGCCAGATAAACACACTATAACATTACTGCAGTGTCCTGACAATGAATATACATTACCTCCAGCCAGGACGGGATGTGTATTCAGAATCCTGACCACTTCTCTGCACTTCTCTGTGATTTACAGCACAGCACAGCGAGATCTCGCTGTAAATGACAGCTTACAGCGTAATCTCGTGAGACTACGCCTGCTATGCTGTAACTCACAGAGACGTGCAGTGAGTGGTCAGGATTCTGAATACACATCACTTCCCGGCTGGAGGTAATGTATATTCATTATCAGGACACTGCAGTAACGTTATGGTGTGTTTATGTGGCTGCACACCGTGATATAGCTATATCGCTATGTGCTGTGTAAATGAATGGAGAGAAGTGTATGACGCTGATTGGTCACTGATTGGTCAGCGTCATACACTACTCTCCACAACGCTCACTTGGCCATATAGTAAAACACGCCCAGTTGTCCATTGAGAAACTCATTAGCATAAATCTAATATAGGTCATAACTCCGTCAAAAATGATCGTTTTTCTAAATAAAAAACACTGCTGTAATCTACATTACAGCGCCGATCACATCATGTGCAATATAGGCCACTTATAAGGTGGTGACAGAGCCTCTTTAATCTGCTGCCTGAAGATTGGACCGCATGTACAATATAACAGGTTCCCTTTAAGAAGAGACGCTCTTCGTAATGCTCTTCTATTTAACTGATATTCCCTAATAATGTATATGGAAAAGAGCTTGTGTAAAGCAGACAACCCTTTAAGGGCCATTTACACTTAGTTTAAAGATCTAAATAATTCTGCATAATAATTATAACTGCCCAATGTAATAAACCATGAAAATATTGGAAATTCTAACATGTAAATTACATACAACCCCCTGCACCAAAAATGTGTAGAGCAAAGATTCAATGACTATGCTACCCCTGTATCTAAAAACAGAGGCCGAGGCAAAAGAACGTGTCTCGTTTTGGCTACCACAAATGTCAGAATAAAGATAACTACTGAATATTTATCGATATGACTGCATGAGTTTTTCCTCCAAACTTTATCCTGTCACCGCCACGGCACCAAGTGGATATATATATACCCTACTAATTCTTGGCTTGCTTTCCTTTTTCTTAATTACCCACGCCTTCGCCCCCCTCCCCTCCTATCTCCCCCTATCTCCCTCTAGTTTATTCCACTTTTCCCCTTTCTTTGGCGAATCTGTCACCACCTCTCCCCCCCCACACACACTGCAACCCACTCCCTCGCTCCCCCTATCTCTGTTCTGTACAATCTCAGATAACTCACGCATAATTGCCAGTACAAAGCAATTAGCTTGGATTCCCTTCCATTCATCACAAGGTTCTGGCCTGGTTCTTGAAAGATAAAAATACATTAGCACTCAATTAATTCCTTACATGTTAGTGACAGGGGCTGAATAACACTTCGCCTGCTGGAAAGTAGAGGGGAGTAAAAGAAAACGGGGGGTAAAAAAGACTGCAATTTTTTTGCGCTGTCGAGCAACCTGCCTTTGTTGTGGAATGTTATTGCTCGTGATATAACACAAGAAAGAGACATTATTGGTCATTCACACTCATAGACAAAGAGACAAATACAATAAGAAGGCGTTAATATCAAAACAAAACAATTCCTAAAAACTATTCTAAACTCCCTTAGTACCAATAGATACATCTTATAAATTACAAGCGACATAAAGAGAGAAAAATCTAGGTAGACATAGAAATATCAACCCGGTCTTCTCTGTTATAATTTGTACTACATATACAATACATAGTGAAAATAAAAAATAATAATTAGAATATTTATTATTATTATTATTATTATTATTATTAGCATTAAGGCACACTGCAGTGCTACAAAATGCCAAAAAAAAACATAAAAAATAATACATATACAAAAAAATAATAATATAAGTTTATTTGTAAATTTTAGCCACTGTATAGTAGCATTAGTAAAATTACATTTATTATAATTCAGCACCAAACATAATGTGGCACAATTTTTTTTTAGGTATCACATCTAAATATGTATTGTTAATACTCTGCACACACTGGGGCTATTTTAGCTGATAATATTTTTTTCCCCATCAATTATACAATCCTTCATGTATACGCATTAAGGTAAATTTAATTATTCTTTTTTTTTTTTTTAAACTGAATACAGGAATCTTATATTTTTTTATTTTCTTTTTTATATTTTCCTACTCCAAAAATTTTTGACAAAATTCTCAAACAGCCATTAAATAAACAAACTATAAAAATAACAATAAAAACAATAATAAATTTGAAGATTACAGAACTGAACAGATAAGTCCAGAGTCCTCTTATGCTAAGACAAGTGTTATCCATATTCGAGAAGACACATTTGATTATTAAACAGATATTTTCCCAAAAAGTTGAAATGATCTTTAATTCCGAGCCACCATTTGGATGTTCTATTCTTATTTTGCTCTAGGAATTTCTTTCTCGAATCTTTATACGATGCACCAATACAATATACAGTCTGCTCCATCTCCGCCTTCATGCCAAGTAAACAAACAGCCAGATGCAGAGCTCCAGGAATATAATTGCAGACATTTTTTTTTTCAGTTATTTTGCTATTCTTCCTTACAGACATTCGCTAATTTCCCGCACAGTTGTAAAATTTGCATAAAAAAACAATGTATTGAAATATAATTTTTCAGTTTCAAAATACAAATAGCAATTCAGTCAATAATTTTAGACATAATATATCGGCTTGATGTTTTCATGGGGGAAATAAATTTGTAGGCAAAATATTTATTTGAACCTGCCCTCAAAGTTATTAAGGTCGGCAAAATGATTGGGTTCTATTAAAAGGTAAACAATGACAAGGTGAATATTACATTACATTAAAACTAAATGCATGTACTATATGATGAACTGTATGCAAATCTTCTAGGACAAATGTTAAAATCCATTTTTGTTGCTAAATAATTTTTTTCCATGCTTAAAACCATCACGCTCTGCTATTATATTTTTATGTTTTAACAATATTTTTTAGGACATAAAAAATAAAAAAAATTTATTGTCTCTAATTTAATATTCCAATATTAAATTATACTCTTTTTTTAAATAAAAAAAATATTTTTGCAATGCATGATAAAACAGAATTAGGGACGCTTTTTTGCAAACGGTGTGATATATATTTAGCAGTAAAAATAAAGGGTGCTTAAAAACCAGCCTCTGTGAAAACAAAACTCACGATATAATGGAGGGTCAAGATTTATTGATCATAAAAAAGGAATTTGACAGAATGTTGGCGAAAGCAAACGAGTCTGCAGCTCCCTATTTTATTTTAGGAAATAAAGGCTTGTTGGCCTGCTGGAATTTTTTAATTTATAATTTGGCATTTTTTTTAAGCTGTAGAAAGTGCAAAATATTTTTTTTTAAATATTTTAAAAAATATTTCATGTCATTTTATGGAATGATTTTCTTTTTCAAATATATTTTCTGCCATTTTTTTTAAATTGTTTTTTTGTTCATATTATTCAGATTTTTTTGAAAACCAAAAATTCAAAAATGAGAGTTTTTTCAAATTGATGCTATCCTAATTCCATATTTTTTATTTTTTATTTTTATTTTTTATTTTGCCCCCTTCCATAGTAGATGCTGTGCTCTCAGGCACAGATAAGATCTCAATTGCAGATGCTCAGTGTTTTGTGGAGCAGAGACAATAAGCCGCGGTGGGTCATGGGCTGGTCCAAAGGGTTAATGGGTAGGAGCCTTTATTTATATGGACATGATCTCTGCACCATGTGCTAAGGAGGGGGTGTAGAAGATTTAGTTTATTTTCCTCTTTCTGTCTCTCCTTTCAGCTGATCTTCTTTCAGAACAAACTGTTAAACATTTAACTGATTAGTTTATTTGCAAAGGCAATTAGTGTCAGGCTGCTCTGGAAAAATAAACTCTTATGAAGATGGATAGAGGGGAGAGGAGGGGAGGAAAATCGACATCCCAAACATGGGATTTGTACAAATCCTACACATTAATACACCCAAATAATCTTTTAATCCACCTCCTTGTGTTTTCATTTCCTTATTCAGAAGAGAGCAGACTTTCTTTTTAAATTCCCGTAATTAAAGAGTTAAGGTGCGATATCCTCTGCATAAGGGCTGGGTGCCAGTAATCACTCGTAATGCAGATTTAATCTGGTTTGCAGTTAGAATTTGCAATGGGAATGCCTTGTACTATAAAATAAAATGGGTACAATAATACTGCGCCATTTATAGGTGCAAAAATTACGTGCTCCTATTTATTCATGCCAAGCACTTTTTGCTATGAAAATTCTATCTGTACTGATGTAGCAGAGCTGAATAGGTCATTCAACACATTGTTTGTGCAGCGTGATAAGGATCTAGTCGCAGTCCTGTATAAAACCCTCAGATAACACATTGTGATATCACAATGATCAGTCATTAAAATCCCGGTTGACATGCTACTTTTTGTTCCTCGAGGTAATTTTTGAAATTTTTTGAAATTTTTTACTGAACTGTAGCATTTGTTTGGGTTCACACATCATCTTATAGTAGCAGTTTACCATTTATTTTTCTGGTTCCCAGATAGAGAGGAAGGATAAATATTCCCTTTGGGAAGCTTTATTCTTTTTTTGGTATTCATTTCTAATTCCCACCCAAAAAGTAAGGGGACAATCCCTCAAAATGGGTCATGTGAATCGGGCCTATAGGTCATATATAGGTATGTGCCAATATGTGATGTAAGGAGGAAAGTATATTTTTTATAAAGTGTATTGTAGAAGCAGGGTAAGAGCCAGTGCTTGAGGATAGATCATATCTTAAGAATATCTCAACCTCTAGGGGTCAGCCAAAAAGGTGAACTCCTCTCTATATAGGAGCTGGGGAGGTGACAGCCTTGTTTGTGTACCTATAACCAGACAAAAGGTGAGGACTGAATTGTGAGTCAACCTTCACTGTTCTGAGGTTCACAGGTAGCTGGTCCAGGGCACTGGAGATACAAAACCTGGGTCAAGGCCCATTTTCCCAATGGGCATTTGTATACAACCATTAGAGATTGTTATAAGTAAGTACTAAGAATTTTTTTTATGTTCGATATAGTACAGGAGCTAAGTATCGGTTATATACGGTGAATTATTGGGGCATCTATGAACGGCTTTACCTCCGCTGTTGTCCACAGACTTGTTGCTTAATGTAATGAATCCAGACGACGCAGAGCGGTGATTCTCATTTTGTTGTCCAGATCTGAGTTGAAGGGAACATTTTTAAAGCTGCTTGGAAATTGGAATCATTAATTCAGTTTAACCCATAAAGATGATTTATACTACGACGGGAGACAGCAAGAGCATCTTGTACACAGTCTGCATGGTGCGGTATTAACCCTGCACTTGTCCCGGGCCTCTACTTTCCTGCGTTCACTATCTACGCTATACAGCCATAAACTCTGGTACTACTTCACATCATCCAGAATAGAACATTTCATAAAAGGGTGCTCAGTCCGGGAACCAAATATTTTTATTTTTTGACAAAAAGTTGAACTTTGGAAAATACAATGTTAAAAAGAAAAAAGGATATGGTTAGAAGAATTTAATAATAACTCGGACCTAAGGGGTACTCCTTCAGACTCTTCTCCCCCTCTCTAAATGTTCCCATAATCGTTTGCATAGACACTCAAAATGGCGCTTTATTTTAAATATTTTGCAAAATATCCAGTCTGTCTTGGCTGAGATTACACATGTTTGGGTGAATGACGCAAAGCCTGCCCATCACAAAAAATATTCAAAATGGCAGCATCAGCAATTATCAACGTAAGTAGTGGAATATTTTAACAATTTATAGGTCAGACACACGCATTTTTATTTTGTACATTTTGACACCCCAAAAATTTTCAAAAAACAAATAATTCAGTCCATGATATAACAACTTGACAATAGGTTTTCTTTAAAATTTGCCATGGATTTTTACAGTGGATGTCAACATCTGCAACGCATTTTCCACTGATTTTTCAGCATATTTGTGGCACAATCTGTGGCGGTAAAAATCGCTTCAGTACTCTCCCTAACTATTGCAGAGCCATACGCTATCATACATATTGCATATCAGTATTCTAAACCATAGGATAAATACGTGTATCATATGGGTACCATTTATGTCGCGTTTGGCCACTGCAGTAATTTACCACAAAGGTCAGCTGGTACAATATTGTGACTGGAATTTTTTTCCCATGTTCACCCACTGTGGACGAAAACCGTGCGTTTTGTAAACAAAATAAAAACCGCAGCATGCCCTATCCGTCTCGAATTTGTCGCACATTTGCTCCATTGAATTTTTGCAGTGCAGAAGTAGTGCGGGACACGTCTGGTTCATGTGTACAGGCCCTAATGGGAGGTTATGGTAAGGTCACAGTCAATTTCTGATATTACTCTATACCTGTATGTTCCTATACGGCTCCATTGTAAATAACAGATGTTTTCTGGCTTCCTTACAACACCAAATGAATATAATTGACATATGAAAATAAATATAATCTGAAAAAAAAAAAACAATGTTACACAACACACCTACACATGTATATAGTGCGGAATGAATATACGCGGCGGTGCGGCAGGTCACATCTGTCGCCCTATACTGTCATTACTCACTCAAGGCTGGAGTCAGCATTTAATCACATGTAATGTCACTCTATCCATAAGAAAAGGTAAAGGGGGGTTACCATGTTTTACCAACCCCCTCCATGTCAGATTTCATACATTAACCCTTTGTCCCCCCCATCCCAGTCCATGATGCTATCCAGACATGTGGTGGTCAGACCCAGGGTAACTTTCCCCCTCCCCATACAGGATCCTTTTACACAGAAGAAGCTGCATTTTTCTGTAAAGAGTGAACTTTTTGTGACCCTCTCAGTACCCCACCCCCCCCCCCTCATTTCTCACTGACACAGTCATGTACTCAATGTCTTTCATGGGGGAGAGAAGCAGGAATGGGGAGGGGGCTGCGTTCTATCACTTCTTCCAGAACACTGGAGATATATATCTCTCTTTCTCTAGGATTCTGGAGATGCTCAGGAACTTCACTTATCATTTTATACCAGATCCTGAGGATAAATTCAGGTTACGCAGCGATTAGAGTCATCGTGTTAAAGGCTCTTGACACCTTCTCAGCAAGGAAGAAAACAAACAATAAAAACTCTGTTCACACTACCGTTCTGGCTTCCCTTCTTAGTGGGGCCATGTCCGGTATGACAGATCCATTTTCATACGGATCCCAATGAATCCTGATGGATCTTGTTGACTTATAATGGGGTCTGTCAGGTTTCCATTGAGGTTCCGGTGTTTTTTAACGCAATTCTTGATAGAAAATATGCCGGAACCATGACGGTAATGACCAGTTTGACAGATCCATTTTCATACGGATCCCAAGGAATACTGATGGATCTTGTTGACTTATAATGGGGTCTGTCAGGTTTCCATTGAGGTTCCGGTGTTTTTTAACGCAATTCTTGATATAAAATATGCTGGAACCATGACGATAATGACCGGTTTGACAGATCCATTTTAATACAGACCCCAATGAATCCCGATGGATCCCATTGACTTATAATGGGGTCTGTCAGGTTTCCATTGAGGTTCCAGTGTTTTTTAACGCAATTCTTGATATAAAATATGCCGGAACCATGACGGTAATGACCGGTTTGACAGATCCATTTTCATACGAATCCCAATGAATCCTGATGGATCTTGTTGACTTATAATGGGGTCTCTCAGGTTTCCATTGAGGTTCCGGGTTTTTTTTAACGCAATTCTTGATATAAAATATGCCGGAACCATGACGGTAATGACCGGTTTGACAGATCCATTTTCATACGGATCCCAATGAATCCTGATGGATCTTGTAGACTTATTATGGGGTCTGTCAGGTTTCCATTGAGGTTCCGATGTTTTTTAACGCAATTCTTGATATAAAATATGCCGGAACCATGACGGTAATGACCGGTTTGACAGATCCATTTTCATACGGATCCCAATGAATCCTGATGGATCCTGTTGACTTATAATGAGGCCTATCAGATTTCCATTGATGTCCCGGTGTTTTTGACCACAATTCTTTATATAGAACATCAGAAGAGTATACGGTGCTACACTTAGTAAACACATAGTAAGGAGTGGTCTTAAGAGCTAACAATCTAGTCAATAAGTGGAACTGTCCCCTACACACATTGAGGATGCCATGAGTGCATTAAGTCATAAGGAAGGACCTAAAGTCACTAGCTCTGATGAACTGATTTACATGAATATATTTATACATACATACAGTAATGCATATATTCCTCAGTATATTCTATTTAGTATAAATATAGAGAAATTATCGAGGCACTTACCGGACTTGCAACACAATTTCTTTATTGGAAAGATCTCGGTCAGGATGTGGAATTGCCTACGGCCGTTTCACGTGCGTATAAGCTTTCTCAATTGTGTTGCAAGTCCGGTGAGTGCCTCGATTTCTCTATATTTATATCAAGTTGGTTGTGCTATACCATTCGATGAGCAACTCCGGGGCAACCTGTCTGCAAAAATCCATTAAGGAAACAAGCCATCTGACATACTCCTATTCCAATTGGTGCTGGTTCAGCAGTGCCAGCCTTTTCCCTCTTCCTATTTATATTCTATTTAGTGTAGGGTCACTTCTAGATAATTTGTTAGGGAATTTCTCAAATAATGATTGCTTAAGCAGCAACCTGAACAGTAAGGAACGCAACTAAAAAATGATTCATTAGAGAGTGACAAAGTTACCGTAATGAATAATTACAATGGGAAACTCCAGTTCCCACAAGGCGTTAGATATTTGTCAGCAGATCCTGATGTTTGATGTTGGATGGAAAAATAGATTGGACAGATTGGATGTTTCTTTCTCAATTCTATCACCTCCCAGAGATAAGCAGCGCCTGAAATGTCTGGCACACAAGCTTCTCTGTCTTTGCCATTGAACTAACAGTCTTGACCTTCTAAATCTACGGTACATCGGTCATCAACAGAAAGGTCTTTCGGCTGACATTTATTTCATGTCTATGGCGGGCATAAGATTATCTTAAACTGATCATTGAGGTCACAGACATAAGTAATGGAATACCTATTAATTACAAATATCTTATTTTTTCTCCCCTTGAATGCAGTTTATGGTTTTTTTCCCTGTGGATCCATATCTATGTTGGCACCGTTTTTAATGAGTAGACCGTCTATCCGTGTTCACAAGAATATTAGTTGACATGGATGATAATGTTTGAAGGTTCCTGCCAGGCTCATAGAGATCAGCAATTAATATTTGACACATATTGTTAAGTAAGGGCAGCCGAGCAGGCATAATAGACAGGTCGCTGGCACCTTACACAATCTCAGTGGCTGATCTATGACTTTTTAACGACTCTGCCTCATTCCATTGTGTTCTCAAAAAACAAAAGCATCTTGCAATTGAATCAACCAATGAGTGGGTCCATAAAACCATCCCAGCCAGGAATGAGAGGTGATAATTACAGCTTAACGGCCAGTCATACAATTCAGGATACCCCAAAGGCTTCTGGATTGCCTGTCTTGATTGATGAGGCAGGTCAGAGATTTATACCCAGTGCCTGTCGCTGTATTGTAATGGCCTACAACTTGAAGCTGGTTTAAAACTACAACTCCCAGCATGCCGTAAGAACCATACATTGCAAGGGCATGCTGGTAGTTGTAGTTTCATAATAGACATGGGTTGAAAACCACTCCTATTCATGTGGTCAATTGGAGGGCCAGTATAATGTTACCATGTGGAGAAAGCTTGGCCAGCAAGAATAATCACTGAATGCCACTGGGGAACGGGATGTTTTCTGTAGGGGTTTTCCAGGATATTTAACTAAGTTATAATATGGCTAAAAGCAAAATGTACTTAAATATGTAATTTCCGTACTGCCGATATCCGGCGTCCTTTCTGTTTTTCATCCATACACAATGACGCCTATGACATGACGGCCATATGACCTAAGCCGGCTGCCACAATCATGTGTCGTCTCATGGATGCCATGTCATTGCTTATAGACGATAAACAGGTCGGACCGAGGACAATAATAAGGGCTAGTACAAAATGGTGTATCCATGACAACAAAGCAGTCATTTCTCTATAGAAATCTAGGTCACTAGTCGTTATCAAACAAAGACTGGCCTAGAATTTTCACCAAATGATCCACCACAATGGGGGAGATTTATCAAAAGTGGTGCAAAGGAAAAGTGGAGCAGTTGTTCATGGCAACCAATCAGGTTGCAGCTGTCATTTTTCACAGGCACTTTTTTAAATGAAAGCTGCAATTGGATTGGGCAACAGCTCCACTTTTCTTTTGTTCAAGTTTTGGTTATGACAAATTTCTATGGGACAATCAGACTTTTAGGATTGAGGCTAAACGTGTCTATCATATCAAATATGAGTGAATATAACCCGCAGGATCTAAGGGAGAAACTCTACTAATAAATGCTCATGAGTCTTTACACATTGCACAGAAGAAGTATAACAAATATATTAAAATCCAAACCCCTCCATGAAATCCATGTAATAACCGAAAATCAGAAGTTCACTGCAACTAAAGAAACTATTCGCCATGCCTAAAATGGGGCTACGATGGGTCATGTCAGTAAATCAGGTTTTTCTTCATTTTACAGTAAATATTAGTCCTAGAGTCGTTCTTTTACTGCCAAGTTGTTAAAAACTTAATTTCTTATATTTATCCGTTTTGGGGGGAAGCTGGGTACACTGTTGTCACACAGATTTTCGAAACCTAAAAATGCAATTCTGCCAACTCAAAAGGGACTATAACAGTGCTGATCTCCGGGACCCCCGCTGAGCAGCACAATGAAGGTGCTGTGGCACTCCTACCGTATTAAAGGGGTTGTCCACTACTGAACAACTGATGACCTATCTACCAGATAGGTCATTAGTATATGATCGGTGCGGGTCCGACACCTGCCCTCCCCCACCGTTAAGCCACTTCGGCTATTTCCGAGCACCGGATGTTATGGCCCATTATGCTATGTACAGAGCTGGAAGCAGTTGGCTCCGTACATAGCATAGCGGCCACGCTGCCGAACTGCAGCCCTGCTCCTATTCACTTGAATGGGAGCACAGCTGTAGTACGGCAGCTCGTCGCTATTTAGTGGCCAGAGCGAACTGTTTCTGGCATGTACATCCAATGCTCGGAAGTAGCAGGAGCGACTTAACGGTACGGGGTCCGGGTGTTGGACCCCCACATATCATGTACTGATGACCTATACGGTGGATAGGTCATCAGTTGTCCAGTAGTAGACAACCCCTCGAGGCACAGCAGCCCATTTATAGAAGCAGCTATACCTGCTACTGCATCTCATCCCATAGGTCATAAAATGTAAAATTTCCGTAAAACCCCTTTAACACTACATCATTAAGTAGGTATGCCATTCAAGGTTATGGAAAAGCTGGATTGCAGTGACTCTGAATGCATATCGCTCATCTCTTACCATCAAGAATGCTAACCTTTGGTTCTCAAGATCGTTGGGGGTCCCCCACTAATTCGACTTTAATGATATGTTATGATCAGGCATGATATGACTGGCATGTCATAAAATTATATTCTTGGGTAACCCAACATGAACAACTTGACTCAATTTGAATTTAAATGGGTATTCTCAGCTTAGACAATTTCGGTATATCGACGGGATATGCCATGAATGTCTGATTGATGCGGGTTCCAGCTCTGGGACCTGCACCTATGTCAAGAATGTTTGCCATAGAACAGAATGGAGAGCGCTGCCCACATGCGATGCCACCGCTCCATTCATTCTCCGCTTGGTACCCGCATCTATCAGACATTTATGACATATCCCGTAGATATGCCATAAATGTCTAAAGAGAGAATACTTTTAGGTCTAATTCCTTCTTCGTCTACAAGATAGAACAATATTCCGGTCCGTTGACATAATACTAACATATGGAAGCTGAAATAGGTGCTATTAATTATTTTTTTCTAAAACTGTCTTGCTGCCCACCCAGTGTTGCCCACACTATCAGAGCGCGCTGGGCACATATATGATTATATTTTATCCTAATCTGGATGTCATGAAGTCTTTTAAAGTTAAAATGTCAAGTAATTTGTAGCTTGTTTTATTTTTGGTGATTACCCCAAATGTGTTTCCAAGATAGGGTTGTATGGTGTGCCAATGACTGTAGTTCCCCCCCCCCCCAGTGTGGACACTGAACCCCTGCCTGGGCACTGACCTCTCCTTACCTCTACTCATGAGGGGCCAATGTGTGGGAATTGCAAAGGGGCTTTTCATCCCTCTCCACAGGGCTGGGGGCAGAATGCACATATCAAGGCAGGGAAAAAAACACCAACACAAACAGGGGGTGAAAACACTTTTGTGTGTATTGAAAATCCCCCGCAGGTCTACCCCCTCTTCTGGAAGTCCAGCACATGGAGATCTGGCAGAGAGCAGGAGGAATCCATAGTCCCTTTTGTTTTCCCTGCATCTAATCTGTGTGTCCAGCATCCAACTGTGAGAGAGGTGGAAGGGTGGGGGGGGGGGGGGGCAGCAACAAGACAATATAAAAGAGGAATGACAAAAAAATATATAAATGGGATCAAAGTGCACAGCAGCCAGAGGGACCAATGGGATCAAACACATTAAAGGGATGCAGGCAACTGCTACCTCATTGTGGCACAGCAGGACTTGGGCACTTGTCCTTACCAGTCCCCCTAGGAAAGTCACCCACCAAAATGTTACATTCACATTGTTTTGTCACTATCAGAGAATTGGGTCACTGTGGCCAGCACTTTATATGACTGGGCTCTGGATTTAGGCTAGAGCTCCACAGACGATCTCTGCCTTGCAATGCCCAGATAAGTCATGTCTATTATACCACTTGTGTGTCATTTGAGGTGTGAGTCCCCTTTTACCCAACTTTTAATGGAAATTGTGTACGACAATGACAGTTATACATGATTTTTAATTATCTACTATGGAATATGGCTGTTGCTGGGACAACATAGTAGAGGAAGTATAGTATTCCTAGCATCCATTGCATTACAGCATTGGCATAAAAAATAAAAATAAAGGATATATAGAGCTGAAAGAATAGCTTTGAATTTTTTTTTATTATAAGTTCACCCAAATGACCACTGCGCCACTGTACTGTGTTGTATGAAGTCCAGGAGTTCACTTAGGAAAAGTATATAATTCAGGGTATCGCACGATGGGTTACTTCTAAGAACAATGCAATACAATGGATACACCAGGGGATGGTATGATACAATGCCTCATGTATAGTATGACATATGGAAATAGTATAGTACTGTATGACAGATACACTGTTACCTCTAGGATCAGTATGATTCAGTATAACAATCACTGGATTACCTCTAGGAATAGTGTGATACAGTCTGACATGTACTGTGTTACCCCTAGGGTTAGTAAAATATAGTGTGACAAATACAATGTAACTTCAAGGAACAGTATGATACAATATGACAAGTACACCGTTACAATACTGTATGATGTAGTATAAGTACAATGCTACCCCAAGGAACAGTACAGGGTGGGCCATTTATATGGATACACCTAAATAAAATGGGAATGGTTGGTGATATTAACTTCCTGTTTGTGGCACATTAGTATATGGGAGGGGGGAAACTTTTCAAGCTGGGTGTTGACCATGGCGGCCATTTTGAAGTCGGCCATTTTGTATCGAACTTTAGTTTTTTCAATGGGAAAAGGGTCATGGGACACATCAAACTTATCGAGAATTTCACAAGAAAAACAATGGTGCACTTGGTTTTAACGTTACTTTATTCTTTCATGAGTTATTTACAAGTTTCTGACCACTTATAAAATGTGTTCAAAGTGCTGCCCATTGTGTTGGATTGTCAATGCAACCCTCTTCTCCCACTCTTCACACACTGATAGCAACACCGCAGAAGAAATGCTAGCACAGGCTTCCAGTATCCGTAGTTTCAGTTGCTGCACATCTCGTATCTTCACAGCATAGACAATTGCCTTCAGATGACCCCAAAGATAAAAGTCTAAGGGGGTCAGATCGGGAGACCTAGGGGGCCATTCAACTGGCCCACGATGACCAATCCACTTTCCAGGAAACTGTTCATCTAGGAATGCTCGGACCTGACACCCATAATGTGGTGGTGCACCATCTTGCTGGAAAAACTCAGGGAACGTGCCAGCTTCAGTGCATAAAGAGGGAAACACATCATCATGTAGCAATTTCAGATATCCCGTGGCCTTGAGGTTTCCATTGATGAAGAATGGCCCCACTATCTTTATCAGAAGCTTGTAAATAACTCATGAAAGAATAAAGTAACGTTAAAACCAAGCACACCATTGTTTTTCTTGTGAAATTCTCGATAAGTTTAATGTGTCACATGACCCTCTTCCCATTGAAAAAACGAAAGTTGTATACAAAATGGCCGACTTTAAAATGACCGCCATGGTCAACACCCAGCTTGAAAAGTTTCCCCCCTCCCATATACTAATGTGCCACAAACAGGAAGTTAATATCACCAACCATTCCCATTTTATTTAGGTGTATCCATATAAATGGCCCACCCTGTATAATACAATGTGACAAGTACAGAGTTAAAATATTGTATGATGTAGTATAAGTACAATGCTACTCCAAGGAAGAGTATCATACAATGTGAAAAGTACAGCGTTACAGTATTGTATGATGTAGTATAAGTACAATGCTACCGCAAGGAACAGTATGATACAATGTGACAAGTACAGTGTTACAATACTGTATGATGTAGTATAAGTACAATGCTACCCCAAGGAACAGTATGATACAATCTGACAAGTCCGGGGTTATAATAATGTATGATGTAGTATAAGTACAATGCTACCCCAAGGAACAGTATGATACAATATGTCAAGTACATACTGAATGATGTAGTATAAGTACAATGCTACCCCAAGGAACAGTATAATACAATGTGACAAGTACAGAGTTACAATATTGTATGATGTAGTATAAGTACAATGCTACCCCAAGGAATAGTATGATACAATGTGACAAGTACAGCGTTACAATATAGTATGATGTAGTATAAGTACAATGCTACCCCAAGGCATAGTATGATACAATGTGACAAATACATCATTATAATACTGTATGATGTAGTATAAGTACAATGCTACCCCAAGGAATAGTATGATACAATGTGACAAATACATCATTATAATACTGTATCATGTAGTATAAGTACAATGCTACCCCAAGGAACAGTATGATACAATCTGACAAGTCTGAGGTTATAATAATGTATGATGTAGTATAAGTACAATGCTATCCCAAGGAACAGTATAATACAATGTGACAAGTACAGAGTTAAAATATCGTATGATGTAGTATGAGTACAATGCTACTCCAAGGAAGAGTATCATACTATGTGAGAAGTACAGCGTTACAGTATTGTATGATGTAGTATAAGTACAATGCTACCCCAAGGAACAGCATGATACAATGTGACAAGTACAGGGTTATAATTCTGTATAATGTAGTGTAAATACAATGCTACCCCAAGGAATAGTATGATACAATGTGACAAGTACACCATTATACTACTGTATAATGTAGTGTAAGTACAACACTACCACAAGGAATAGTATGATACAATGTGACAAGTACAGAGTTACAATATTGTATGATGTAGTATAAGTACAATGCTACCGCAAGGAATAGTATGATACAATGTGACAAATACACCATTATAATACTGTATGATGTAGTATAAGTACAATGCTACCCCAAGGAATAGTATGATACAATGTGACAAATACACCATTATAATACTGTATGATGTAGTATAAGTACAATGCTACCCCAAGGAATAGTATGATACAATGTGACAAATACACCATTATAATACTGTATGATGTAGTATAAGTACAATGCTACCCCAAGGAATAGTATGATACAATGTGACAAATACACCATTATAATACTGTATGATGTAGTATAAGTACAATGCTACCCCAAGGAATAGTATGATACAATGTGACAAATACACCATTATAATACTGTATGATGTAGTATAAGTACAATGCTACCCCAAGGAATAGTATGATACAATGTGACAAATACACCATTATAATACTGTATGATGTAGTATAAGTACAATGCTACCCCAAGGAATAGTATGATACAATGTGACAAATACACCATTATAATACTGTATGATGTAGTATAAGTACAATGCTACCCCAAGGAACAGTATGATACAATGTGACAAGTACAGCGTTACAATACTGTATGATGTAGTATAAGTACAATGCTACCCCAAGGAACAGTATGATACAATGTGACAAGTACAGCGTTACAATACTGTATGATGTAGTATTAGTACAATGCTACCCCAAGGAACAGTATGATACAATCTGACAATTCTGGGGTTATAATACTGTATGATGTAGTATAAGTACAATGCTATCCCAAGGAACAGTATAATACAATGTGGCAAGTCCAGAGTTAAAATATCGTATGATGTAGTATGAGTACAATGCTACCCCAAGGAAGAGTATCATACAATGTGACAAGTACAGCGTTACAATATTGTATGATGTAGTATAAGTACAATGCTACCCTAAGGAATAGTATGATACAATGTGACAAGTACAGGGTTACAATATTGTATGATGTAGTATAAGTACAATGCTACCCCAAGGAAGAGTATCATACAATGTGACAAGTACAGCGGTACAATATTGTATGATGTAGTATAAGTACAATGCTACCCCAAGGAAGAGTATCATACAATGTGACAAGTACAGCGGTACAATATTGTATGATGTAGTATAAGTACAATGCTACCCCAAGGAAGAGTATGATACAATGTGACAAGTACACCATTATAATACTGTATGATGTAGTATGAGTACAATGCTACTCCAAGGAACATTATGATACAATGTGACATGTACACGGTTACATTTGGAAAAAGTACAATACTTTATAACACATACATTGTTACTGCTAAGGGTAAGTTCACATGGTTTTAAGTTGAGGCTGAAAAATTAGCTGGATGCTGATTTCAAAATATACGCAGACACGGACACTGATTCTACCCTCGTTTTTGAGCCTTTTTATTTTTTTAAAAAAACAGCTTACTGCAGGTTTAGATTTTTAACTGTAACATGAGCGTGCATTGTTTGGCCCCTTTTACCGCAGAAAATAGATCACAAAACGGTGCCAAACGCATTTGGCGCCGTTTTTTCTGCTTATTGATTTTAATGGGACTTTTCAGGGAGGATTCTACGCAGATAGGTCAGGAAACCTGATCTCAATTAAGCATGTAGGAAATTCAGCACCATATGAAGTACTGCACTGAACTCCATTAAAAACAATGTGAAGCAAAATGGAGGCGTTTTTCCACTCTAATTCCGACACAGAAAATGCGTCAGAATCAACATGCAAAAATACAAAATGCTGTATGAACATACCCTAAGATTAGTATGATAAAGGATATGTACAATGTCACATCTAGGTTGAGTATAAAAAAGTGTGACAAGTGCTGTATTACATGAACTATTAGTATGCTACGGTGTGAATAGTCCAGAGCAACATTGAGATAGTACAATATTGTATGATAAATTCACTGTTACTTTTAAGCTAGTATGACATCTATGAATCGTGTGATACAGTGTGACATGTACTGTGTTACCTCTAGGATTGGTATAATACACTGTGACAAGTACACGTTAGTACTGTAGTCATACTGTATAATATAATCCTAGTAGTATAATGTTACTCCTAGTACACAAACAGATACAGTGTGCTAAGTACACCGCTACTTCTAGGATAAAATAATACAGCATGACAAGAACAAGTTTACATCTAGGAATAAAATGATACAGTAAAGCATATACTGTTAGCTCTAGGGTTAGTATAATGCAGTGTGACATGTACAATGTTACATCTAAGAATAGTATGATACAGTGCAAAAAGTACAATGTTATCAGTATTTTTTCAAATGACATAATACTAATTCTAGAGGTGTAATGTTACTTTTAGGAATAATATGTTACAGTGTAACAAGTACATTGCTACCTCCTTGATTAGAATAATACAGCATGACAAGTACAATGTTACATCTAGGAATAGTATGATACAGTGTGACAAGTACACCCTTACTTCTAAGATCAGTATGATACAGTGTGACAAGTACAATGCTACATCTTGGGATAGTCTGATACAGTGTGGCACATACATTTCTACCTCTAGGATCAGAATGATACAGTGTAACAATTATATCGCTATCTCCAGGATCAGAATGATACAGTGTAGCAATTACATTGCTACCTCCAGGATAAGAATGACACAGTTAACAAGTACATTGCTACCTCCAGGATTAGAATAATACAGCATGGCAACTACAATGTTAGATCTAGGAATAGTCTGATACAGTGTGACAAATACCCCTTCCTTCTAAGATCAGTAAAATACAGTGTGATAAGTACACCCTTCTAAGATTAGTAAAATACAGTGTGACAAGTAAACCCTTCTAAAATGAGTAAAATACAGTGTGATAAGTACACCCTTAGGGTATGTTCACACGGCCTATTTACGGACGTAATTCGGGCGTTTTTGCCCCGAATTACGTCTGAAAATAGCGCCTCAATAACGCTGACAAACATCTGCCCATTGAAAGCAATGGGCAGACGTTTGTCTGTTCACACGAGGCGTATATTTACGCGCCGCTGTCAAATGACGGCGCGTAAATAGACGCCCGCGTAGAAGAAGTGACCTGTCACTTCTTTGGCCGTAATTGAAGCCGCTATTCATTGACTCCAATGAATAGCAGCGCTAATTACGGCCGTAATTGACGCGCCGTTCAAGCGCCTGCACATGCCGGTACGGCTGAAATTACGGGGATGTTTTCAGGCTGAAACATCCCCGTAATTTCAGCCGTTACGGAGCCCCGCCGTGTGAACATACCCTTACTCTAAGATTAGTAAAATACAATGTGACAAGTACACCCTTACCTTTAAGATTAGTAAAATACATTGTGACAAGTACACCCTTACTCTAAGATTAGTAAAATACAGTGTGACAAGTACACACTTCTAAAATTAGTATTGTACAGTGTGACAAGTACACCCTTACTTCTAAGGTTAGTATGATACAATGTGACAAGTACACTCTTACTTCTATGTTTAGTATAATACAATGCGACAAGTACGCCCTTACCTCTAAGATTAATAAAATACTGTGTGACAAGTACACCCTTACCTCTAGGATTAGTCAAATACAGTGTGACAAGTACACATTTCCAAGATTAGTAAAATACAGTGTGACAAGTACACCCTTATAAGATTAATATGATACAATGTGACAAGTACACCCTCCTAAGATTAGTATGATACAATGTAACAAGTACACCCTTACCTCTAAGATTAGTAAAATACAGTGTGACAAGTACACCCTTACCTCTAAGATTAGTAAAATACAGTGTGACAAGTACACCCTTACCTCTGAGATTAGTAAAATACTTTGTGACAAGTACACCCTTACCTCTGAGATTAGTAAAATACATTGTGACAAGTACACCCCTATCTCTAATATTAGTAAGATACAGTGTGATAAGTACACCCTTCTAAGAGTAGTATGATACAGTGTGACAAGTATATAGCTACCACTATTAATATCTGGATTCAGTATATACCTTGCCGTGATACCTCTAAGGGATCAATCACATGTGTTTTCCTTATATAATCCCTATAGTTAACCTCACCATACAAAATTATGGTCCGACAATTGGTCATGACTACAGGTACAGAATACTTCTGGGTATTAAGAATGCTCAGACCATACAGTCCATGAGGAAAGACTGGTTGATATATACCCCACAATCATTGGAATCAAGGACAAATCAGGAACAATTCCAGGTTTGGACTGACCCACCATAGTACAGAGGACCCACTGGTGTGTCTGGGCCATGCAACAATAATGGACCCCTAATGCAAGCAGGCCCATAATGTTCAGAACAAGACAACCCCATTTGGGGAAGTAGACATGCACGTGCTCTGAATAGGTGGTAGGTGGGCCACTGACCACAGTCTGACACTGGACACAGAAATCAACCAAAATTGCCATTTTTGGTTGGTATGTGCATGGCGTCATTGGCTAATCACTTATGATCATTTATTGGCTCATGCACTTACATTGTTTTTTTAATGTTGGGTGTGATTGTTTGATGTGGCTTATCAGCCCCATTCTGCCCCCTTTGTATTGTATGGCCTAGAATGATTCAACACAGTGTATTCTTAGCAGAGATAGCACAAGGAATGGTAGAGAAGAGATGAAAATGTGTTCTGTACCGAGAAGGTGTCACTTCTAGGCCTTAACTGCGGACAATGTAGATGCATATTACGTGGCAGTGAAGTGGTTAATAAGGGGCTTTAATCAAAGGCTGCAAATGATTCCCCAGGCTGGTATTAGTGAGTGGAGGGGGTTTTAGTCACTTGGCTGATTTCTCCTGGGACCCAGGACTGCAGCAATAGCAAGAACCTGACAGAGTCATAAATCTTCATTTACTGCAAACATTGAACAGCGCACAGCGCCGCAGCATAGGTTGGTGCTGCCTGCAATTAATTCTCTGTGTACACCAGAACCAATTCTTTGAGTATCGAAATGCCAAGATCTGACTAACTACACAATGCAACTGAGCCAATACTAGATTTAGGGTGAGAGGTATAGGGTATATAATGTAATAATAGATAGAATTATCAGACTACCATTTTTTATATCTATCTATCTATCTATCTATCTATCTATCTATCTATCTATCTATCTATCTATCTATCTATCTATCTATCTATCTATCTATCTATCTATCTGTCTTTTCCGATAATTCCACATCTCATCTATTTATAGTGGTAACAAATAAGACTGTGGAACTATGCACAGGTGTAGCAGAGCTGAGATTGTCAGATATTTGTATAGTGCTAGATGAGTACATTCGGAGTCATACAATATGTGTCATGTTACAGCAAGTTGTTTTATTCTAGTATCTGTCATTTGCCTTCCTAAAGACATCTTCAAGAAGCTCTGTCACAATTCAATTAGTTTGTCCAAATGTATTCTCTTTTAAACCAAGGCACTCTCTCCAGTGATGGGGACTGGTGGTCATCTTCATAGGAGAAATCTTGGGGTTAAAAGTGCTTGTGGCACATCATTTATAAAAGACACCAACGTTTTTCTGGTCTTCAGGGGGCATGGAGATTCATAGTAGTCACCCAACTAATGCAGCACCCGTTGCTAGGCAACAGCCCATACTTATTTGGATACTGCCCAGCAAACTCAGTGTGTGAAAAACGTTTTTAATAGGGAGAATAAAGGGCTCCCTCATGAGTAATTATAAATGGGAAACTCCAGAGATTGCCTTCCAGGCTATAGTTAAATGTATAATATGTGATTGCAAAGTAGTTCTAAAATAGAATAATAGTAGAAATAACGTTTCCAGGGGCAGAATTAATAATTTTATGACACTAAATATTTAATAAAATTAGATGGGTGGTAGTGTTTAACAGATCCTTTGGGGTGATAGTATCCAGTTGATAGCCTTTTGCTTTAAGGAAGAATCAAAAAGTCCAAAAATGCATAAGTAGTGATGTTCACAACAAGTCCTGACTCCCTAATACTAGAGTAAAATATAGTCTTGCCAACAGGTTTTCGTTCAGGGCCTTGGATGTTCTCCACTTTGAATAATGTCATTTTGTTAGAAGGGTCCCCCCGATGATAAGCTGATCATAGGGTGTCCCACTGCTGTGACCCCCAGCGATCAGCTGTAATCTGTAGGGCATCACTACAGTAAGTGTTCAATAAGGGTATGTTCACACGGCAGCCTCCGTTACGGCTGAAATTCCGGAGCTGTTTTCAGGAGAAAACAGCTCCGGAATTTCAGACGTAATGGCAAGTCCAGGCGCTTTTCGCTGCGTCCAATACGGACGTAAATGGAGCTGTTTTTCCATGGAGTCAATGGAAAACGGCTCCAATTACGTCTCAAGAAGTGACAGGCACTTCTTTGACGCGGGCGTCTTTTTTACGCGCCGTCTTTTGACAGCGGCGCGTAAAAAAAATGACCGTCGGCACAGAACATCGTAAAGCCCATTCAAATGAATGGGCAGATGTTTGCCGACGCTTTGGAGCCGTATTTTCGGACGTAATTCGGGGCTAAAACGCCCGAATTACGTCCGTAAATAGGGTGTGTGAACCCAGCCTTATTCTGTAGTGCCACCACAGGAGAAATTAAGCATTACACGGTTTCCTTTTAAAATCAATGGGCTGTCCATATAATGCATGAACATGATGAGTCCCCCAGAGCAAGAGTCGATCTTTTAAGCCACTCTTCACTCTGGCTAATAGATGAGGGCCCTGAATAGGAGATCCCTTCTATTAAGTCGGAATTCCCTGACAGTATTTTTGAAAAAAGATTTTCTAAAACAGGCAACTCCTTTATGGAGCCAAGTCCCCTCAAGTTTATTCTGATCACCAGCTGTAAATTTGTATTGAATAGTCTTTTATTATTTCCTATAAGTTGTCACTAGTACTTACTGTCAAAAGTCTATACAGTTTTATTTTCTGAGCTGTGGTGGTATTCTGGTCTATGGCTCACCAGAACGTGTCTCAATGTAGAATCCCAAATGATGTAGCATTAGTAGAGTCTGAATCCTTGATTCACTGCCTTGTCTGAGAGGGGTCTGTAACCTTGAAGTTGCAAAACCATGAATATTCTTATGGACCGGGAACTGGCGGCAGCCACATGGACACAGGCGTATATGCTACTGCATCGTATTGAGGTTCTCGAAAGTAATGCCATATTCATAATAATATCTTCATTTCTTACTTCAGTTTATTACCATCCAACCGGTAATAATACATGTATTGATTTGGTTAATTGCATTCACACTCACCCTTTACTTCCCATCTCGCACATGTGCACACCAGATTCCCAAGTGATACTCCAGTATGTCTATGTATTCCCAATACCAGTAATGAAATTACTGAGACGGCCTTCACACGAGTACTACAACTAATAATAATAAACCGTATTATTCACCTCACTGATCTAAGACTCCCAGAGTCTAAAGTATTTTCAGAGAAAATCATAAACGATCCGATATTTTGTTGATCTGCTCAATAATAAATAGTACAACTAAGGGTATGTTCAGACGTTGCAGATCCACATTGAGAATCCATGACAATTTACAGTACAATATATGTAGATGGGATTTTTAAAGTCCCATTCACATGTAGCAGGGAAAAAATTATGCTGAAATCGGGGCATACTGCAGATTTTCAAATTCGCAGCATGCCCATTCTGTCAGAGGCTAAAATTTGCGGCAGATTTAGACTTTTTTTTTTGAAAGATATTAGAAATTTTCAACATACTCAATCACTATGCCTCAAAGGGAATTATCATTAATGACCCGCAGATACATACAGGGCTGGACTGGCCCACCAGCGAACCAGAGGATCACTTAGTGGGCCCAGGTCCTGTCATGATAAAGGGGCACTGCCGCTTCAACGATGCCCATAAGGTCCATAAGAAGACACTTTTTGGAAATAAATTTGTCAATACTCTAGTAGACATTATTTGTGATTTGGCTTGAACATGTTATTTCTAATTCTAGGTAAACCTAAAAAAACCAACATTTCGTTTAGTGGACCTTATTTACCCCAGCCCAACAATGAATGCATGCAACAATTATAACACAACAATGCAATCGAAACTTGTGACATTTTTGGCAACATAGACGGTACAATTATTACGTCACCCATGGTCAGCCCTAGGTTCTCATTAGACATAACTGTTTGGAGACATGACTCCATTGCCACTCACCTTGGGGCTAAACCGCTGAAAGTATCCAACATGGTAGGGTCTAATGGACACCATGAAAAATAGATTGGGATCTGTTGACAAACATTTAATATTTATGGTCAGCTCTAGACTTGAATGAATGTCGCTCCTCACCACATTTGATCCTAGTACTGACAACGTCACATCTTCTCTCCCCCTTTTACCTGCTGTCTTGATCACAGCTCCTCACATTTCTTCTGCTCTGATTCGTCATTGAACAGAAATCTTTAACCTCTCTCATCTGGAAATTCTCTTTCCTCTTGTAAGAAAGCATTGATTACTCCTATTCTAAAGAACTGTCTCCTGATCCACCGTCTCCC
Organism: Rhinoderma darwinii; assembly: GCF_050947455.1. Lineage (NCBI taxonomy): Eukaryota > Metazoa > Chordata > Amphibia > Anura > Rhinodermatidae > Rhinoderma > Rhinoderma darwinii. The sequence continues at coordinate 107,720,297 of NC_134694.1, read as the reverse complement.
TCAAGCTAGAACGCAGTCTCTAACCTTCCTTTTGTTTCTAAACTACTTGAATGCCTGGTGGGTTTCCACCTAATCCGCTAACTCTCTCGACAAACTTTCTGATGGAGCATTTCAATCGGTCTTTCCTTTACTCACGGAAACAGCTCTTACTAAGGTTTCTATAGATCCTTCATCTGCTAGGTCTAAGGGTCATTGCTCAGTATTAACCTCATTATTCTTCTCTCTTACATTTACTTGTAAAAACACTTTGCTTTCGTGACTTTAACAAAATTGTTCTCTCCCGTTTCGCATGCACTTACTAACCATTCTTCCATTATTTTATTGGGTATGTCTTGCGGATTTCACCTCATCTACTCTTCCTTTCTCAGTTTACTCTCCCATTATCTCTTTAAAGCGGGTTGTCTGCTATGGAAAATGCCTTTTTGTTAAAAGGACCCCCGAAAAGAATCTAATCAGAGAATGTCTCAGAGTGATCAGCTGTAACCCGTGGGAGGAACCTACAACAGGTGTTCAATTCCTCGAAAGTGCCACCAAAGGAGAAATTAAGAATTACATGATGTCCGTTGAATTTAATGGGCTATCTGTATTCTGCTCGGACATGCTGGGTCCTCCAGAGCAAGCGAGCACTGTTCCAACTCCACAATTGGCTCGTAACATTTGTGATGGTAGAGACATTTCTTGAATTTTAACTATTGAGTGAAAGCTGTTGTCCACATTCATTGGCCACTGTGGTAAATCGCCACAAAACCACTGCGCGTGAATATGGTCATATAGACACAAAGAGGCAGTAAGAGTGATTTGGGGCAATTTTTTTTAAAGGCACACACCTCTTATTAAATATGGTGCATTTTTAACTCTCTGATAGGCAGTAAAAACCTACACCTGCTATGAGCAATTGTGGATTTGCACAATTTTCACTTTGGTTACTAATGCGGCCCAAACGATGTCTCCTTGGAACCACAACCACTTTTCTTATCACTCTTCAAATTGAGCAAATGATAAGAAAAGTAAAACATTTTACCGCTAATTTTTTGCCACAGTTTGCATCAAAACCTGGCGTAAACTGTCTGATAAATGTGGCCATAGTGTTATTGATCAGGTGCAACTGAATAGACTGACTACAGGTAGAAAAATATGCCCTACACCGAGAGCACCAGGCTGCACAGTACCTTATACATAAAGAATAGCACATACTGGCAACGACATCCAGAAAATGTCATAACATATAGAAATAAGGAAAATATCAATGAGCAGTTCTCCATATCCTCAAAAAATGGAATCTGTCGCCAGGACAGGAAACCGTTAAATTTGGACCATATCAGAGGTATAACCTGAATCTCCAGGATGGCGATGTAAATTCAGTAACAAGGCCCCTCAACCATCATGTGCTACATATAATACTTGTTCTTCTTATGTGGCAGAAGGGCCTTTGGGCCCTCTCAGACTACATTGCACCCTATATAGCTATGCCCCTGGGACCTATATTGCTAGAGTGCAACTGTATCTACTTAAATGCCTCACCCAAGTGTTGATTGGGGGCCTTATGGGCATATGTGGCAGCTCCATTCCCCTTAGTAGGCCCTTTAGGCAGGTGGAGATACAGAGGGTGGAGGAAAAAGCAGAGACCATGCATTTGTGTGAAGCCATACTGACACTGTGACTAGATGATAACTTTATGACTGTTAAAAATTGCTCCTGAAACGTTGCTATTTCCTGAATCCAGCTACAAAAAGGTCGGGATAAATCCTCAAATTACAAAGGTAACTGTACTTTTTACAGAGAATATGTAAAGTTTCTGGGAACATAAAATACTAGAAAAAAAATATATAAATTATCTTAACACCCAATGCTGCTCGTACTTTTTATCCAAGACAAATATTTCAATATTCTAACCCAACTTCTGGCTGTTATAATGAGTAGGGGAGCTCCTTTCTGGGGAAAGAGACAGGTGACTGTATGGCATGTAATGGCACTGTATGACTCTATGTAGGCGCCAGTTGGCACTGTGTTGACAGAATTTGACCATATGTAGAAATATTATGGCTTTGTATAGGCAAAGTATGGCACCAACCTAGTTTGTGATTGTGGTGCTTCTCACAAATGGTTGTCTCTAATTTTCCGTCAATGGCACCATTTTATCATGAGCTATTCAGGATTTGGAATGGTAAAAACCAGCAATGAACATTACAAACGTGGAAAAAAAAGTTGTTTTGCCAATGAAAACCCCCAATTCGTCCATTAATATGTACTTTGGTTTGATCAAACAGGCATTTGGTGCGTCCCTATAAAAGTGGAACATGATTGACTTCTGATGGCCAGATGCTTCTGATGGTGTTTATCTGTACAGCAAAGACTAATTTCACTGTCCGAGATAGGGGAAGAGTGAATATGTTTGGCCGTTCTGGGCCGCTCCAAATAGGGTAACGACAGCGGGGAGTTGGTATGTTCTCCTTATGCTCGTGAAGGTTTCCTTCCAGATTAAAAAAAAACACACTGATTTATCAGTGGACTGCAGCCTTTGAGGTAAGGGTATGTTCACACGTAGTCAACAAAAACGTCTGAAAATCCAGAGCTGTTTTCAAGGGAAAACAGACCCTGCTTTTCAGACGTTTTTTTACCAACTCACATTTTTCGCGGCGTTTTCACTCCGTTTTCGTGGCGTTTTTTACGTCCGTTTTTGGAGCTGTTTTCATTGGAGTCTATGAGAAAACAGCTCCAAAAACGTCCAAAGAAGTGTCCTGCACTTCTTTTGACGAGGCTGTATTTTTACGCGTCGTCGTTTGACAGCTGTCAAACGACGACGCGTAAATAACAGGTCGTCTGCACAGTACGTCGGCAAACCCATTCAAATGAATGGGCAGATGTTTGCCGACGTATTTGAGACGTATTTCCAGACGTAAAACGAGGCAAAATACACCTCGTATACGTCTGAAATTTGGCCGTGTGAACATACTACCCTTAAACTACAAATCATAGCATGCCCTAACAGACTGCAGCTGGGAGTTGTAGTTTAACCACAGCTGGAGAGCTACAGGTTGGAGACCATTGCGACTGAGAAAATTTGTGAGGGAAATTACATTTGTGAACTCCTCTGGGGACAAAGAGTGATGAGAGCGATTCCAATGTCTGTACAGTGCTGTGGAATATGTTGGTGCTATATAAACAAATGAAAACAAATTGACAACAATCTCAGTTGTGTGGGCAACAGAACACTTCAGGATTAATAATGGTCCATAGATGTCTGTATGTCTCATGCTATAATTGGGGAGACATAAATATATATATATACAGAAGCGTAGCTTGAAGCTTCTGGGCCGCAATGCAAAATCTGTAACAGGACCCCCACCTGTTATGTGCCATTTATAAAAATGGCATCTTCTTCTGTAGCAGAGGGGCCACTTCAAGCACGAGGCCTCACGCGCGACTGCACCCCCAATAGCTTTCTAATAGGTATTTTATATATATATATATATATATATATATATATATATATATAGTTGCAAGAGAAATTAAGTGAACCCTTTGGAATTACCTGCATTAAAGACTAATAGAACGTGGTCTGATTGTTACCTAAGGCCTTATTCAGACGTACGAGTATAAACTCAGACGTTAAAAACTGCCATTTTTCACGTCCCAGTTGTACCGATGCGGGACCCGTTTTGACGGATCCCTCATAGACTTAAGTCTATTGAGGTATCCGTTAAAACATACACAAATAGGACATGTCCTATTTTTTCTACGGGCCCTTCATACAGTCTGTTAAAATCAACGGCCGTGTGAACAGCCCCATAGAAATACATGCAGCCGTGTGATGGCCGTTAAAAAACAGCCGTCACACGGACTACATTTACGTTAATCTGAATATGCCCTATGTCACAATTATAGACAAAACAATCTAACAAAACTAATAATACAGTAACAGTTGTACTGCTCATGTTTTTTTTAAGCCCATTGGGGAAACATCAGGAGAAAAACCTGTCCCTCCCCTTTAGCAGCAATCACCTCCACCAAATGTTTCCTGTAGCTGCAAATAAGGTTTTGCACAAAGTTGAGGAGAAATTTTAGACCATTTCTTCCTGCAAATGTGGTTCAGCTCATCAATATCTCTGGGATGCCTTGCGTGCGCAGTCCTCTTCAGGTCATGTCACAGCTTCTCAATAGGATTAAGGTCAGGACTCTGATGTGGCCATTCCGAAACACTAATTTTCAACCATTCTTTAACTGATTACCTTGTGTGCTTTTGGTCATTGTCTTGTTAGATCACCCAACGTCTCTTCAACTTGAGGCCATGGACTGCTGCCCTTACATTCTCCTGTAAAATATTTTGATACCCCTTTGAATTCATTGTTCCCCCAATGATCGCAAAGCATCCTGGCTCTGAGGGAACAAAGTAGCCCCAAACCATGATGCTTCCTCCACCATGCTTCACAGTTAGGATGACATTTTGGTGTTGGTGTGCAGCCTTCTTTCCTCCAAACACACAGTAGCATTGCACATTTGTGCTAAAAAGTTCCACATTTGTCTCATCTGTCCATGGAACATTTTCCCAGAAGGATTGTGGAACGTCCAGGTGACCTCAGGCAAACTTATGATTCTTTTGAACAGCGGCAGCTTCCTTCGTGGTGTCCTTCCATGAACATCATTCTTGTTCAGTGTTTTTATAATATTGGAGACATGAATAGAGTTTTTTGCACTTTGTAAGGTTCTTTCTCACCTCTTTCAGGATTGCTCGTCTTGCTCTCAGAGTTATCTTAACAGGACACCTTCTCCTAGGGAGAGTAATATCCATCCTGAATCTTCTCAATTTGTAGACAATTTGTCTAACCAGGGATTGATGTTTTTGTCAATACTTTTGCAGCCTTTTCCAGTTTCATGGTCAAAAGCTGCTTGCCTCAAGACATGTTTCACACTAACCAATCTTTCTTGAGAAGAACGGATATGTCAGTATTCAGGCTTTGTGTGCCTCTATTTTTTTGGAAAAGCACCTGTGATACCCACACTTCCAATCTCTCTTAATTGAACACCTTCTGACAATCAGCTCTTGGAGAAGTCATTAACACAGAGGTTCGAAGCCTCATGGCATAGATTACGCTAGATGTTGAAATTGTTCTGCAGGAATATTGGTCCATGTAGACAGTAAAGCTTCTCGCAGTTGCTGCTAAAGTCCATCAGTCCTTCTGCCATAGGGTGAACAGCTGCCATGAAGGGATGAACTTGGTCTGCCATTCTTAGGTAAGTCCTTCTGTTCAAATGTCCATCAACAGGTATCAGAGGACCCAGGGTGTGGCAAAAAAACATTCCTTACACCATTACTCCACCTTCATCACCCTGAACTATTGACACCTGACAGGAAGGGTTCATCGATTCATGCTGCTTGTGCCAAATTCTGACACTCCCATCAACATGGTGGAAGAGCAATCTGGATTCATCTGACCAGGATGTTTTTCTACTGCTCAGTGATCTAATTTTGAACACTAGAGTCTTGTCTTTCTCTTTCCACTTAGACAGCAATGGCACTGGAACTGGTCATCTGCTGTTATAGGTGATCCTACTAATTACCACTAAGTTGTGCATTTGGACACGTTAGTTGAAGCACCAGCGTTGTATTCATCATTAATTTGCTTGACTGTGCACCGCAAATTCGTCACAACAATTCTTGACATCCTCCTCCGACCCCGTTCATCGATGAGTTGCTGATGTTCACAGGTTTCCCTTTCAATTGATGTTTTTTCTCCATCACACCATTCTCGGTATACTCTTGGCACCGCTGCCTGAGAAAATCCCACAAGATTGAAATACTGTTCCCAGCTACTCTAGCACGGATGACCATGACTCCTTCGAAGTCGCTCAGATCGCTCGAATTTCCTATTCACATGGCAACTGATCCACGAAAAACTTGATTTTTTGCTGCACTCTGAGGTCACGTGTCAAGGAAGGTCCAATTGTGAAAGGGCAGGTGTTTCTAATGTAGCCATTCAGTATATATATCACCATCGCTCTTATTTTCCTTTTGATACAGGATTAACAAAGAAATAGCAACCTATTTTCTTGTTTCACGCAGACTTCCTGGTCGGTTGCCACGGCCTGCCACAAAGGGAGAATAGGTTGTAAGTCTAATATTTTCATCCATACCTAAGGAGTTAAAATAATTAGTGCCAGTAGCATATACTTTAATGTCTTGCCAGCCCCACACCCCGTGTATTCCGACAGCCTCCAATCTATTAGGATTAAATATAAACTGTATCACAATAGGGGCCGCGTCAGAGCTCAGAAAGCAACCATTACGTTCCTATCTCCCCCCTCCATTTCTTCACCTAACTAGGGCCGCTAAATACTGGGGCCATTAAGGAATTAGCTCGAGAAACTGTCAGGGGCTGAAAGGCTCTCTTAACAAGATCACTCAATTAACAGCTGGGGTGAACCCAAGCATGAAACACTTCTCAATTCCTCTGTCTCTCCTGAATACATAATTACCAGTTTCTCCCCTCTATCATTTCGGCTCATGGATTAACAAGCATCGGAGGAGTGTAATAGTTGGAGCGGTTTTGGGGGGGGGGGGGATTGTTACGTTTGCTCGCAGCCTACATTGTGATGCAGAAATGGGTAACTTAACGTCCAAAGTGGCCCCATTCAGATGGCCAAATGTACTCAACACCCCTCCAGTCAGTCCTCACCTGCCCAAAGCTCTCACCAGTCTAAAGGAGCACTTACAAAAGCAAAGTCCAAGGTTCTGGGTCGTTCGCCTATTCTATCTTTGAATAAAGCTATGCATACAAGTGTAGACATGTCTTAGTGATATACCACACTGAACTTGGCGAAAACCAATAACTTGTTGATCTCTGACAAAATATAATGTCTTTTCCCACCATCTGCTCTATAAGGTGTAGACTTCAAATTTAATGTGAACGGTTTAAGGCGGCCATGGACAGTAGACATTTGTTGGAAGACTTTGATAGTGTCTGGAGGATCCGGCTATCATGGTGCCCAAGGCAGAGGTTTCAGGATGTGCCCCTCACCACCACCACCCTCACTCTCTTTTTTTCTATCGCCCAATTCCCTCTACAGGGAAGAGATAATTGTTTAAATACAGAAATCATCTGGTGAGACAAGACTACACAGCTATTGAAACATCTATTCCAAATCAATACATTAACTATACTCTGTATTTATTGGAACAATGATTGCAGGATCCGGCATCTTTTTAACACCAAAAAAGACATTGAACACATTTTTTATGACTTCACCTACTGAGTTATATTAGGAGAAACAGGGAGTATATGGGGCAATAAAAAGAGTTATAGGGAATGCTTGCAGAGTTACAGCAGGAGTTACAAATCCTACAACACAAGACATTTTATTTGCAACCACATTGTCTGCTTCCAGACTTCCCGATGAAAGGGTAAGTTGTTGTGTAATACCTAATGACTTCAATAATGAAGACAACTGCATATACCATGCTATGCCAATGGCCACATCATGTCAAAAAGTTAATATGGCCAGATTATAGGAAGGGCAAAAGAGTAGAAAGCTCTTGGTCCTCTACCACTTCCATAAACTGTCCAGGGCATTCAGTCATGTTTGCTTCCTGGGTTGTGTCTAGGTCAGGAAAGCAGATTCACCCATTTCCAAGGGCGTACATACCATAGAGAAAGACCAAGGAGCCTCTGAGTCCTTTTGAAAAAGGGGGCCCAGCCCTGGTTATTTCCATCTACTTTGATACTGGGTGGCAAGAACCTGTGGGACTCCAAATGGAACAGTCACAGAGGTGGAAAATTGGCACAACATACCCCTGCATATGTCTCCTGTATTGGTTTAGAAGTTCTCATGCATGTAATCTAACTTTTTAATTTTCCTCTTTTTAAAGATTACTAATTCGTAAAAAACAAAACCATGAAAAAACAATAGAAAAATTCTACAGTCTCCCATAATCCCTCAAAGTCTAACAAGGCTAAACATAAAATATTCAATATTTACCAACTTTTATTATTCTATAACTATCAAGTGTTTGTGTCCTTTAGACAACCCTTTATCTTGGGCCTTTTTGGGGATGTTGAGGACACTTAGGCCCTGTTCACATTGAGTTTTTTTGCAAGCGGAAAAATCTGTCACAAAATTCCTTCCTGCCAGCACTCTCTTTGCAGCGTTTTTTTGCGGCGTTTTTTGGCCATAGCCATTGAGCGCCGTGGGCAAAAACGCTGCGAAAACCGCTTTCTCTGCCTCCCATTGATTTCAATGGTAGGTCAGAGACAGAAACACCAGAAGAAAGGGCATGACGCTTCTTTTTCCCGTGAGTGTTTTTTTCCGCTCGCGGGAAAAACGCCTCCGTCTCCCAGTGAAATTAATGCGAGGCATTTTCGGATGTTTTGTGGCGCAGTTTCCAACTCGGTTTCCGCATCAAAAACAGTGCCAAAAAACTCAGTGTGAATAGGGCCAGTGGTTCTTCCACTTAGGAACCCAGTCTATTAGCTAAAGCAGATGGACTCATACACATCTGTTGATTTCAAAGGGCTCCAATAATAGTGCATTTTGAATGAGCATTCACGTTGTAGTGCTTTTGAAGATAACACGCCCCATTTTGCTATTTTCTTGTAGAAAAAAAAATTTTGTAAATGTTTTCAATACATACATACTGTACTGTATGTGCTATAGACTCTTTGCTTTATATGTTCTGATGAAGGTGTTAAAGTGAAAGAAAAGAAGATGGGATAGATCTCTTAGCGCTGCCCTGTATTCTTTCAAAGTAGTAACTTACAACACTGGTAAACTAATATAATCAACAAAAAAACGACATTATACTAGTTTACCAGTGTTGTAAGTTACTACTTTGAAGGAATACTGTATCTGGCAGTAGCAGTATAATTTTTCCCTACAACACCCACCATTACCCCATAAAAAAAATCTTCCTGCGATTTTAGATATTACCATTGAAAAATATATGAAGAATTGATGACTGAGGCTATAGGCATACATAAGGACTTGAGCCATATCCACGGAGCTTGAATGGAGGTCCACAATACTCTACAGCTCCGTACTACAGAGCCATAGACACTCCATGTGCCACCATATAGTGCCGCCATAAAGCACCGTATTATGGCGTTATTCTCCCATAGAAGAAAGTCTTTTAGTGGAGAACAGCTCCATAATACGGCATCTAATAGAGTAGACACAATTGTTTTTTGTCAGATTTCGTAACAAAAACCTCTGTCTGCCTCAGTATGAAATTGGAGGCATATGGAAGTAGGGCCCTATAGACATCTATGAGCATTGTATTGTGATTGGAGGTTATATGCAGCTATAATACGGTCATGTGAATGAATCCTAAGAGTTGTGGGAGAGAATAACAGAGATATTCATGGGATGAAATTTATGGTTTAATACATTGTATATAAATAAGGACCTATATGGAGAATCCGGAATATATGATTTGATGTTTTACAGGAAGGTGCTATATAGAGGAACATCAGGGGTGCCGTATACAGAGGAACCCGAGAAGAATCTCTAGAGGGTAAATTAGTTATAGAGCGGGGCTATATAACACAATATAGGAGATGTTATCCATTAACAGGAGGCTGTGGATATATAATGCTGTATTCTCTGTAGAAAGGTCTCCGGCAGGGAAGCGGCTGCTGTGAATTACAGACAGAGGATTTACACGTCTCATGCAGCAAAATGAAGTGCCCCTCTTTCTCATCCATCTTCTCCCCGGCTCTGTTCCTGTGAGCTATGAGGGTTTGCTGGGAACAGTCCGATAATTGAAATCCCTTCTCGGCCAGTGCCGGCACAAGGCTGGTCAACGAAGAAAACATTTTTCTTTCCCTCCAGTCCCCCGACTGCTCTCCCTCCGCCTCCAGAGCAACTGTACTCCACATATTGCTCCATTTCCCTTCGGCACGCACTCCAAGCATTGATTACCCGCCTGCGCCATCTATCACCTTGGATAGCCGGCAAATTACTCTGCTCCCAACATTCATTTTTCACCATCCTGCCTCCCTCCTAATCACTTTTTGTGCTTCTAAGGCTGTTTATATCCAGTCTCCTACTGTCGCACCTGCATAACACAGCGTTCATTAAACTGCTCTAACATATAAGGTGGTGCAGCACGGCTAAGAACAGAACTGGACCCATATTATAAAAATATTGATCCTAAAGATGCACCCATCTAGAGCTGTGTGCAAATATACCATAGAAGACCCCTAACCCTATAAAGGTTGATTATTTTTTATCTAGTCAATCACAGACAATGGTATGTCCTCTAGTTGCCCTTATATACAGAAGAAACCAGTGTTCTCTATTCTAAAGCCAATATAACACAGACCAGAGAAAAAACACAAAATTTGAACTTAAAGAGTAAAGAAAATTAAATATTTTTACTGCCTTGCTGTAGTGTTCAAGGGTCAACGCCAGACTGGGGCTCTATGGGCCTACCAGAAGCAATGATTCTGAGCAGTCCACCCTCCAACTATACAGAACATGTCAGGCAATGTTCATATCTACGTTTGAGGCTCCATTAGGGGCCCTACGTTGCAGATCCGGTAAAGCCACAGACAGCCTGACGGGAATCAGACAGAACCCATTAAAGTCAATGGGTTCTGTTGGTTGCCGATGGTGTGCGTGGTTCAACGGAACCATTGCTTCCGGTTTTCCGTTATTCTGCTCCTCTGACGGATCAGAACAATGGAAAGCCCCAATGCAGGTGTGAACAGAGCCTCACATCCTTTGTAATTTCATCATAATCCTTGTAATCATTGTACACACAAGACATACTGGACCATCAATAAGATCTAATAGGTTATTTGTGAATCATCTCATAAGAAATTGTCCTTAGTGGCAAGTGACTGGCTCCAAAGTCACCTCCAAATGGAGTTGTCGTCTGAGGGACCTTTGGGGCTGTGATATTTTACTGTGTCAAAGCCTGAGCCCACCAAAGGATCCTCTGGTACTTTGGTGAAGCAGTCTGGCCCTGTATGGGATCTTATCACTTGATCTGTAACCCAACAACTAAATTGTTGGTTTCTCAATGACTAATGATCCTAATATTTGACTATTAAATATTACTTTGACAACTACACAGCCCATACTAACCATACAGCCCATACTAACCATGAGTATACTAGTGCCATCAGGCCAAGAAATCTAGCATGATACTGATCATATACTATAAAGGGGTTGTTTGCTTCAGGCAATCCATTTTTGTTAGAAGGATCCCTAGACAATAAGTTGATCACAGGGTGTCCCACTGCTGCAACCCCCATCGTTAAACTATAGTCTATGGGAAAAACACGGCAACTAGTGTTTAGATCCACTGCAAAGCCATCGCAGGAAAGATGAAGTATTACATGTGCCCATTTAAATCCGTGGGCTGTCAGTGTAATGGACAGGCTGGGTCCTCCAGAGGGAAAAAGACACTCTTTGTAGCAGCTCACTTAATCCCAAATGAGGGATTAAGATATTTGACAAAGGGGTTTTCTAAACCACAAAACCCCTTTAACTTTTCCTACCTAAATTAGGTTGGATTCAATCCTGGGATCATGAGTTAGAGCAATAATGGTTAATTTCCATCATCAGAAGCCCTATGTGGCCTAATTATTGACTTAGCGGACAATTCAGGATGTTTATGGCCAAGTTAAGGCTACAACTACATGAAAACTTTTGTCTTTACTATCCCAAGTCCAAGCGCATAACAAGAGCATGTAATGCTACTGAGATTATGCCACATAAGAAGGACAGTCAGTGATGGATTATAGGGAGGTGAAAAGGGGCAATTACCCCATGGCCTCCACCATCTAGGAGATTCCTCCACTATGCCCTTGATTCACAGCAGGATCTGACTACAATTCTCTGATGCTTGGCTTGAAAACAGAGCTAAGGACTTATCTGGGTATTGCATATCACTATTGTTCAGGCACTGTACAGTATGGTGGTATTATTAGGGTACTGTATGACCTCATTATTTGAGCATTAGGTAGCTCTGGTATTGTGCACTGTGATGGTATTATTTGGACACTGTATGGTACTATTACTTTCTCCATTTATGGTAGTTTTGGAAAGACCATTTTTGTGATTGTCCTGCTGTTTGTAATGTTTTAAGATTTTTTGGGGGCTGCTCACATCTGCGTTAGGGGTCCCTTTCGAGGCCTCTGGCACAGATTACAGAAACCATGAAGGAGACCTGACAGAACCCATTAAAGTCAATGGGTTCCGTCTGGCGCCATTGGTTTTCTGTCAAGCAACGGCCCCCTATCTTCCGGTATTCTCTGTGTTCTGCTTCTATGACGGAACAGAACGACGGAATCCGGAACGCAGATGTGAACGAGCCCTTTAGTTGTAAAATGTTCATCTTTCACCTAGTTTGTCTCAGCTATTCTGCCTAGCCTTGGTTGTAGAAAAGGAGACACACAATGCATTGCCTATCATCCTAGTATAGCCACCATTACAGTGGGTTGTTTCTTAAGTAAGTATTAAAAGAAATCCGGCAATGTTGGATATCTTACAAATAAGATCGCAGATCTTAATGCATTTAAGTGGGTTGTGAACTCACATCATGCTCAATATCCATGTAGCCCGTGAGTGGGGCAAAATTAAGAATATCCTAGCATAATAGCAATTTGTCTTGAGCAATGTATTAGGTAAAGTTGGCCAAGACCATAAAGATATTATTCCAATCAGACGAATGTTCCAATGTGTATTCCTTATGGGGACATTTATCCAAGGCCAGTTTTACACAAAGTGGGGCCCAAAATGCTGTATTACTGTATCAATAATGCAGTCAATTCAGAAGTCAATGTGCAGAGTACTGCATTGCTGATTTCTACCACGTCCAGGAGTGTTGCAAGCCGCAAAGGATATGTTCCCCCTCTCACACAAAAACATCATCTATATACATATACAGTTATTATATCATACCACTATACCAGATTAAATATTACCTGCATACTGTTACGGAACACAACTCACTATTATAAGACCAATATTACCAATAATAATACAATATAAGGACCAAATAATACCACCATACCATAACAACATAGTGACTGAATAATATCCCCATACTGTTACTGAAAATACCTCCGCACCATAACCACATAGTGACTGAATAATATCCCCATACTGTTACTGAATAATACCTCCACACCATAACCACATAGTGACTGAATAATACCCCCATACTATTACTGAATAATACCACCACACCATAACCACAGTGACTAAATAATACCCCCATGCTGTTACTGAATAATACCGCCACACCATAACCACATAGTAACTGAATAATATCCCCATACTGTTACTGAATGATACGCCACACTATAACCACATAGTGACTGAATAATACTCCCATACTTTTACTGAATAAAAACTGCTATACAAAGACCAATATTACCACCATATAGTGCCCATATAGTGATAGATGCCAGTTATACACAAGAGTCCTGCAGATTACAGTGATTACATTATTCAGTGACTCACAGGTGATGTTTTCTCTGATTAGAGTCGTTCACTTTCCCTTTTTTTCTCCCTCCATCCCAGACCACTGTGACGAGTTGTTCCAGCCACGACTCGTCTCCGCAGAATTTGACCCACAGACATGTTGGTTTTTCGCTTTTCCAGCATCATCCCCACTTATACCCCATCCTCTAAACAAACTCGTAATCCACAGTTCACCTATATGGTAATAATGATCCCTTAGTGCTCGACACAATAAAAGTGCCCCATCAGTAACCGTGCCCCCTTTGTGCCCCCACACAGTAATAATGCCCCCTTTGTGCCCCCTGTAGATAGCGCCCCACAGCTCCCTGTAGACAGCACCACACACAGCCCCCTGTAGATAGTGCCACACACAACCCCCTGTAGATAGCGCCACACACAGCCCTCTGTAGGTAGCACCACACACAACACCCCCTTGTAGTTAGTGCCACACACAGCGCCCCTCTTGTAGATAGTGCCGCACAGCCACCCTCTTGTAGATAGTGCCACCCAGCCCCCCTCTTGTTGATAGTGCCACATAGCCCCCGTCTTGTAGACAATGCCACACACCCCCTCTTGTAGATAGTGACACACACCCCCTAGTAAAGTGCCACACAGCCCTCCCCCCCTGTAGATAGAGCCACACAATTTTACTTACCTAGCCCCGTTCCCGCGACAGACGGAGCTGCTCCACACAGCCGCCAGACAGGACCCTTGCGTTGGCCGGCGTGATCCAGTGACGTAATCATGCTGGCCAACACAGGGATTCTGTCCCAGCGTCTTATAGGCTGCAGGCCTGCTTGAGGACGCAGATACAATTGAATCTGGCAGTCGCTAGCACCAGGCATGAGGGGGCCCGTACCGCCCATCCTATAAATCTTATGTGCCAGGCGGCGTGGGCCCCCTCATGGCCCCCTGCTATGGCTGCTATAGTAGGCAGGGGGCCCTAGGCAATTGCCCAGTTTGCCCCCACTAACGCCGGCCCTGCCTATTTTCTTAAATAATATACACATGTTTAGATATTGTCCTACAATCTTTCCATATTGGTCATCTGTTGTTCAAAGCTTTGATAAGACCACGAACAAGACAATTCTCAAAGCAAGTTTGATAAATTTTCAGCAGTCGTAACCAATCGTTGTATTACCATAGACACATAGATTATTAGTATGAGCGCTTATAATCGGTGGAATTTTCATTGCGTATTTGGTCAATTTTAGGCTGTCGCTGCTACACGGTATCGCACTTTCTGTATATTCTAACTTTTTTTTTATTGTTTTCGCTGCCTCTGTCTCTCCCTTGAAATGCAGTTTCCCTCACTCCCCCGTCTTCCTCTCTCTATCATCCATCTCCCCTTCTCTCCCTCTCTCGCCTCCCCCCCTTTTAATTTTCCAGGCTGTGCTCGGCTGTGGGGTAGGAGCTAACATTTTTCTTCCCTTATTGTCAGGCGGATCGCTGTGCTCTCGGCTCCCAGAGATGGCAAAAGCCAATCAGCTCGTCTATGGATTAAAGATTGTTGTTTACTGCTGGGGGACCATTGATCAAGTAAATGAGTTTATGTTAATGAAGGAAAGAGCTGCACTCATTACTCTTCGCTGGCCTCTGACAGGTCCTGCTACAGATGCAATTTTCAGTCCCCCTTTCTTTGCTGGTATAGAAACACAGGAGACTGGGGATACCTGCAGATCCACCCATCTTCTTCTCCTTCTCCCCGTCTCAACCTAATCCAGTTGTCCCTGTTTCAACACTCATTTTCTGAACCCCACCATATGTCACAGAAGGTGGAAGCCCATGGTTTCTTTGAGTAGACAACGCCGTTTTGTCCTTATAACCTTATTTATAGCTCAGTTTTCTTCTTATAACATTCATTCATTTCTGCTCATGTCAACATAATCTTGCTTGTTATCCATTTTTGGGTAGTCGTAGACTGGTAAATATCTCATCATGACCAATGGATTCTTAGAAACGAAGAAGGAAGGATTGTGTCCATATCAGGTTGTGAATAGGTATGGCTGTATGATGTCTCAGTGGTTACCACTACTGCTCAACAGCACTGGGGTCCAAATCTGGACAAGGCACCATCTATATGCTGCTTTTATGTTTTTGTGGATTTCCTCTGGGCACTCTTCTTCCTTCACACTTCAAAAACATAGTCATAGATCATCTGACATAGCTCATACAGGCTCAACTGTGGGTTTAAGATATGGAAACATCTAATGCGAGTGGTAAAATGTGTGTACAGTGCTAATGAATATGTTGACTTTTTTTTTTTTTTTTTTTTTAATCATTGAAATTTTTATTGAGCTTTTTCAACACATTACATAGGAAAAATACCTCCAAGCTTCAGCACCCAAGGTTCTCAACATGAGAAGTCCTACAAAGGAGTGCACAAAACAATATAACAGAAAATCAACTAAACAGAAAACAAAAGAAATTAAAAAAAAGACATTCATATACATACTGTGACTCTGTTCAGACATATTCATGACTTATTTATAATATTTTGAGCTTTTCCATAAATCCCACGCTTTTACAAGGATGCAGAGTCGGCCTTGTTTGATGGTGCCCAGTGCGGTACCTTCCTTCCAATATGGTGTTCTGTCATACACTGTACATATACCATATCACGGCCTAAATTTCTATTGGGGCCAAAAAACTGTGCTTTACACTGGCCGAATAAAACCTCTATACAGATATCTAAATAACAATCCTATACAGTCAAACCACCAAACAGTGCAAAAATAATATCCTAAGTAGTAGTGCCACACATTGCCCAGTAAATATGGAGCCCTTGGAGAGGGGGGCCCATTCCTGGTTGGTCAGATCAGAACTCCTTTGCTATTAAGTGACGAGAACCTGTGCAGACTTACCTCTCAAGAGAAAGAACGTTTTTAGCAAACAAAAGAGAGAGGAATTGGCCGAAAGGTAATGGAAAGGGGATTGAGGGGGAAATAAACACCAGGCCCTTTAGGCCTGATTGGCAAAATCCGGCACCACACTGGAGACCCAGTATGATATGGGGTCCCCTTTCTTCTCTATGTGCCACTAACAATATATAATAAATGTTAAGAAACTTTTTTTTTATCTGGATGCTAGGGGCCTAGCTATAGAAGGATCAGAGCTATCAGTCGCACCTTGGCCCTCATGCCTGAGGGGGCCCAAAGGCCTCTCTGTCACATTAGAAGACACCAGTATTATAAATGACACATGGTAGGTGGGGAGCTCTGTTACAGATTTTGCACTGTGGCCCAGAAACTTTAAATAACTCTTCTGCTGGGCCCATTCTTTCCGCCATCTTGTTTTTTAAGGTATTGATAAGTTTTTGTGATATAAAACGGCCATATTCGCAATGGACATCCATCTTTTCCTGCAACAAACAATGTTTTATTACTGACCTTGAGCCTGTAGCATGAGGAATTATTTTCTCCTTATTTATTCTTTTTTTCTCCCTGCTAAAAATCCTTTTTTTTACCATCATATTCGTCGTCAAAGAGATTTTTTGTATGTGTTACAAAAAAAAAAAGAGTTAAAGTGTTAACAATTTAGGAGATTTAGTGCATAAGCCCTAAAAGAATGAAAATAAATCACTGATTAACATTGACTCTGTAAAATCTTCAGCTTTAATTTTTTTTTTCTGTATTTCCGTTTTTATTCTGTGCAGTGTGGAGACAAAATCTTTTGTGGCTACATGGAATCAGTCAACAAGTAGGCTGGCTTCTGTTGACAGATCTTATGATTACTAGTATTGTTGTGAGTCTCGATTTAGCACTTTCAGTTCGCAAGGTTATCCTGCCGTGAATTGGATGATTAACACCTTAATATCCAGAGTAGCCAGGCTCATTAGTATTTATGACAGCGTGGCTTATTAATACATGAATACCCGATGAAGGTATTAGATTTTCATACAGTTATATATGAGGAGACCTAAAGACCCCCTAACACATGGAAGTACACACACACACACATATATACAATCCAACAGAGATGAACACAGCACTCCAATCAAACTGAATATCAGACCAGAGGAAAAAATCAGTTCCCCAACTTGAATAAACACGAAAGCATGGAAGGAACGGCACCAAGACTTCATGACCTGCCTAGGTAGAGTCGTGTGTTAACCTTAAACCATACTATCCCCCATCCCCATTTAGTAACGACACATGACACCGAGGTTGGATGTGAAATGGCCACAGCAGCCGTTTATTAATTTCACAGTTTTATAAAAACAATTTAAATCCGAAACATTCGGATAACTAGTTAGGAATCCACCAGAGAATTCCTCCTAATAATTCACATGACCCAACATGGGTCATAACATTAACCCGAGCAGAGGAAGTCCTTGAAGCCCCCTCAGATAGTCCTTTTTAAAGAACACACCGAATTAGCCATCTGCAAACCACCAATTACCTCCAGCCGTAAACCAGCTCGGAAGCACCGTTCACCTCTGCAGATGGCTCCAACCACTAGAAGTCCACTTCAAGGGGATAACACCCGATGAAGCCCTCCAGTGATATACCGACCACTAGAAGTCCACTTCAAGGGGATAACACCCGATGAAGCCCTCAAGTGATATACCGACCACTAGAAGTCCACTTCAAAGGGATAACACCCGATGAAGCCTTCAAGTGATATACCTTCTACCAGAAGACCACTTCAAAGGGATACCACCCGATGAAGTCTTCAACCATGTACCTTTTTTGGGGGACGCATACCCCCGATGCGACCCCCCCACCATTTTGTACTGACTGGCCTCAAGGACTCCCCCCGCCAGCTGCCATGACAACAGAACCTACTCCGGAAAAAAGAAAAACATGTTAAATAAGCACACAAAATAAAAACACAACGCTCATAGCCAGACGTACATAAGACCTAAAGAGTAACAAAACAAGGGTGGGAGGGTGGGAGCTTTGCTTACTGTGTGTTACTCCTCCCGCTGCTTCCGGCTCAATGCCGAGAAACAGCGGGAAGCACAGCAACGGCCCCCCCCGCCCCCCTTAACTCCTCCCCGTCCCTCCTTCAGCTCCTTCAACTTTCCCTGACCTCGTAACATTAACCCTTTCCCTACCAGGACGGTCATGTCGGCTTCCCTTAAGCCTGCAGCTGCGTCCAGCCTCTTCTTGACCTGCCTAGGTAGAGTCGTGTGTTAACCTTAAACCATACTATCCCCCATCCCCATTTAGTAACGACACATGACACCGAGGTTGGATGTGAAATGGCCACAGCAGCCGTTTATTAATTTCACAGTTTTATAAAAACAATTTAAATCCGAAACATTCGGATAACTAGTTAGGAATCCACCAGAGAATTCCTCCTAATAATTCACATGACCCAACATGGGTCATAACATTAACCCGAGCAGAGGAAGTCCTTGAAGCCCCCTCAGATAGTCCTTTTTAAAGAACACACCGAATTAGCCATCTGCAAACCACCAATTACCTCCAGCCGTAAACCAGCTCGGAAGCACCGTTCACCTCTGCAGATGGCTCCAACCACTAGAAGTCCACTTCAAGGGGATAACACCCGATGAAGCCCTCCAGTGATATACCGACCACTAGAAGTCCACTTCAAGGGGATAACACCCGATGAAGCCCTCAAGTGATATACCGACCACTAGAAGTCCACTTCAAAGGGATAACACCCGATGAAGCCTTCAAGTGATATACCTTCTACCAGAAGACCACTTCAAAGGGATACCACCCGATGAAGTCTTCAACCATGTACCTTTTTTGGGGGACGCATACCCCCGATGCGACCCCCCCACCATTTTGTACTGACTGGCCTCAAGGACTCCCCCCGCCACAGCGAAACAGGCCTTGACCACCTTAAGCCTGTGAGTTCCTCCACACCACCACCGCCCTTTCTATTCCTTCTGCTATCGCCAAGCTCCAAAGATCAATGCCAACCTCGGTCAGATGAACCCCGTCACTCCTCCAGAAATTCCCCACTCCTGACTCCAAATCCCTATGCCTCACGCAAATGCCCCCGTTTTTTTGCCACAAAACGGGACACCGCCCGATTAACTTTAATGCGAGCCTTATTGACTCTCTCCACAGATCTAGCTAACCGCCAATGCTTTCTTGGGACTATGTCCGACCACACTATCACCAACTTGGGATAAGATACCCACAAACACAACATATCATGTTTGGTATCCCGCACCAACTCACGAAAGGGGCGGACTCCTAAGTCATTCCCACCCACGTGCAACACTAAGACCTCCGGAACCCTATCAAGCCGAGCATATGTCTGGAATTCCGCCAACACCCTGCTCCACGACATACCTCTAAAACCCAGCCAATGCACAACCGCATCCTGTCGCGGAATGCGCAACTGGCGACCATTCGGGCGGACGTCCGCCCTCAAAGCCCCCCAGTGCACGTAAGAATGACCCATCAACCACACCAAACACGGAGGCGACTCTGAAACTGAAAAAACAATTAGGCACCACCATATAACATTTGTAAAGCGTTAACAGCAAAATTCATAACATATGGGGGCGGACATAGGACTTAAACCTGTTGGACTCCCAACGACCAATACGCCTCACCCCCTCATCATCCAACCCCCAGCGCCCCGCTTCTGTTGCTGCGCCAATCCTGAAGGAATGAGATGAATATGAGCCTGCCGCGACACCAACCGCCGTCAAACATTTTTTAAATACAGCTCCAAACTGAAACCTGGACAAAAACGACCCGTCCACCTGACGTAACAAAGGCAAATCTGGAGACCCCCTGTTTGGCGTAAAACCCCGCATGCACTCTACTGGGCACATAACCGACCCCGGGGCGCAACCCCTTCAAAGCCTGCGATACCAGAAATTCCTTCGATACATCCTGAAAGCCCCGCAACTTAAACCCAAACGCCACCGCAGACATGAACCGGTTCACCTTCGCCACTGAAAACCCCGCCTCCCAGGCGTCCCCTAACCAGTACAAAAGTGCCACCAACCTGTCTCTATCCGTATTGACGTCACCCAACTCTCTTACCCACTCCTCCCACTGCCTCCAACAAGCAGCATAAGCACTCCACGTCGTGCGCGCCAAAGACCTTTGTACCAATTGTTCTACAGGACCGAGACCAGATCCCAAAGATGCTGCGGACAAGCCAAACCGAGACGTTCCGCTCCCGGTGCCAATTGCCGAAACCGGTCCCACTGCGAGCGAGAAAGAGCATCAGCGATACAATTCCGTACACCCGGGACATGCACCGCCACCACCCACGCGTTCAACGACAAACATACCAACACTAAATGTCGCAACAATTGAACTACCGGAGGAAAGGACGCCGTGATGTTATTAATGGCAAGCACCACCCCCATGTTGTCGCAGTAAAAAACGGACCTTCTTATCCCTGAGCCTGTCCCCCCAAATGGTAGCCGCCACCCCGATGGGAAACAGCTCGAGCAGGGCCAGATTCCGCGTGAGTCCACTGGACACCCAGCTAGCCGGCCATTGACCTGCGCACCACGGACCTCCCCCGTAAGCTCCAAAACCACCCGCCCCAGCCGCATCCGTGAAAATATTCAAAACACTCGTATCCTGCGCTGGGGCCATCCATAGCGAGCGACCATTGAACTGGCCCAAGAAGTCATTCCAAACCTGAAGATCAGCACGGTACTCCTCCTTGAGCCGCACAAAATGATGCGGCGCACGCACTCCCACCGTTGCCGCCGCCAACCTCCTACCAAACACCCTCCCCATCGGCATAATCCGGCAGGCGAAATTCAACTTCCCCAGCAGCGACTGAAGCTCCCTCAGCGTCACTTTCTTCATTCTACAAGCCCGTTGAACCTCCAGCCTCAAAGCACCCAACTTATCCGCCGGGAGACGACACTCCATTGCCACCGAGTCTATTTCGATTCCCAAAAAACAAATCGTCGCTACCGGGCCCTCCGTTTTTTTTCGGCGCCAAAGGAATCCCAAAATCCCTCGCCACCTTCTGTAGAGCATGAAGCAAATTACCGCAAACCGGCGAACCCCCCGGGCCAACGCATAACAAATCATCTAAGTAATGGATCAACGAGTCGACCCCGGATACTCCCCTCTTTACCCACTCCACGAAGCTACTAAACGCCTCGAAGTATGCACAAGAAAGGGAACACCCCATCGGAAGGCACTGATCCACGTAAAAGGCCCCATTCCAAAAACAACCCAACAGCCGTTGCTTTCTGTATGGACCGGCAACAACCTGAACGCCGCCTCGATGTCAGTTTTTGCTAGCAGCGCCCCAGGACCCGCAGCCCGCACTAACCCCACCGCCTTATCGAATGAGGTATAAACTACGGAGCACAACTCGTGATCAATCCCGTCATTTACCGACGAACCTTTGGGATACGATAAATGTTGAATCAAACTAAACTTTCCGGGCTCGCGTTTAGGGACAATACCCAAAGGGGACACAACTAAATCTTTCACCGGCGACTCCACAAATGGCCCCGACATGCGCCCCAACGAAACTTCTTTTAACAACTTTTCCGACACGACTTCCACATGCAAGTAAGCCGATTTTAAATTTCTCCCCGTAACCGGAACCTCATAAGGAGGCGGAGGAATAACAAAACCAACACTAAACCCTTCATAAAGCAACCTAGCTGCCGCCCTATCCGGATACTCATTTAGATAAAGGGCCATCCTTTCCACCCTCACCGGCGACACCCCCTTGACCAGCCCCGTGCTGGTTCCCGGACCTCTTTTTTCGCAGACATTTTGCCGCCCCGTGTGATGCACCATTACACTCGGAGCACACGTGCTTGAACTTGCACGTGGCCCCAAACTTGCACTGGCCTTCATTGAATTGCCAGCAAAACCCCGCCTTTCCCCCGCCGCTTGGTCCACTCTGACTAGACTGGCCTCCCTGGCCACCGCTCCCGGGAACGGGCTGCCTAACCGGAGCCGTAACCCGTAACCAGAGAGCAATATCCTTCTGGTCCCACCGAATCGCCGGCCGAACCGCCTTCCGCTGACGGAATTGCTCATCATATCGCAGCCACGCCTGACCCCCATACGCCCTATGAGCCTCCCCAATAGCATCAAAATAACAAAATAACGCCGAACAATTTTCCGGCGCCTTTTCCCCTATCACACTAGCCAATATGGCGAACGCCTGCGACCAATTAACGAACGTCTGCGGGATAAGCCTATACCGCCGCCGTTCCTCCTCGTCCTTTTTACTCTCATCCCGCTTGCCCTTATCCAAATTGAATTTAGCCAGCGGCAAGAGAGAAAAAAAAAAAAATTTCAACGTATTCATCTTTCCAGATCCGATCACGCACCTCCTGCTTTAAATGCGCCCCCAACGGACCCTCAAAACAAACATACACCTCCCCCCGAGCACGATCGTCCATGCGCACTCGATCGCCGTCCTTCTGTGCCTCAGTCTGCACCGACACCGCGACCGCCTCTCTAACCGCCACCACAGGACGCGCCTGCAACGATCCCACGTCCCTGGGGCCTTCCCAAACTACCGCAGGGGACACTTCCGTTACTACCGGCGCCGCGGCCCTATCAAGGCGCCCCACCAGCCCGTAAGCAACCCACTAAATCTGCCAAACCCGCTCCGTCGCGTCCGCCCGCGCCACTACCGGCCCCCGATGCTATGCTAGCAGCCCCCCCGCCGACACCCGACATAAAAATCGCTGGATAAGACAATAATGGAGTTATACACTCACCGGGCTGCACAGGCGCTGTGTTCCCGTCAGCCGGACCATCCTGACCTCGACGATAGACGTCCAGTTCACCTTCCTCCAGTTCTTCTCTCGCCGACGACTGTCCCTCCCAACGACATCTTCGGAAAGGGGATGAGGACGCGCTGACCGATGGGCCGGCAACCTGCCGCCCGACCGCCGGGACCCAGACTTCCGACCGGACCTGTTGCCTCGATGTCGCTGCAGATCTAGTCGTCCGTCTAGACGATCCTGACGAAGCCTGCCCCCTGGCCGGAACATCACCATGCGGGGCGGCCGTACCTTGCTCTCGACATCTTCCATCTGATGGGGGAGGGGTGACAGGGAGCCCAGCCTGCGACTCCCTGCTTACCGCCGGACCCCGTCGCGGCCTGGGATTCCTGCCAGGACGCAGGGCCTGGGAAGGGGCGGTCCTCCCAGCTGCCTGGCCTGCAGCGTCCGGGATCGGGCTCCCTCTGCGACGCCGTGTCCGCGGGACTACCTCCGGACTAAGGCGCTCTGGAGGTCGGGACCGCCGAGAGGGACGGGTCGACACAGCCCGCATCGCCGTCACCCCTGGCACCGCTCTCTGCCTGCCCAGCGCAGGAGCGGTTGTTGCCGACTCCCCCCCCGCCGCCATAGCCATGCTCGTAAGGGGGCCGGGGGAGGGGAGCCTGTCCCTTACAACAGACCCCGAACGCCGTGCCCGGCGTGGCGAAACGGCGTCCGGGATCCGCGTTAATGCAGCCACGGTCTCCTCCAGCCATCCGGGACCGTGGTGCACAGCAGCGGCACGCAGCCGCTCTAAAATCAGGGCCTCTGCCATTACTAAAGAGCCAGGCAACGGGGAGCTTTGCTTACTGTGTGTTACTCCTCCCGCTGCTTCCGGCTCAATGCCGAGAAACAGCGGGAAGCACAGCAACGGCCCCCCCCGCCCCCCTTAACTCCTCCCCGTCCCTCCTTCAGCTCCTTCAACTTTCCCTGACCTCGTAACATTAACCCTTTCCCTACCAGGACGGTCATGTCGGCTTCCCTTAAGCCTGCAGCTGCGTCCAGCCTCTTCTGTATAGATGAACACAAGGTTGTTTATTCCACCTCAAGTGAGCGACATTTCGGTCCAACACAGAACCTTTCTCAAGCCGAAATAATAAAAATGTATGGGGACGAGTGACCAGAGTAATGCGCGCTCGTTCCCATACTAGCTCCTTGTGAAAGGAGAAAACGAGCGTCCATCAAATCGGCGCTCGTTTACATAGCCCACGTCGGGCCGTGTAATATCACCTTAAGAATCTGACCACTGGGAACACCATAATCTGTAGAATGAAGGGCCCGAGGCCCCTTTGGGTTTTTCTCTGCTCAGCAATGCTCCCTATTAGGGTATGTTCACACGCAGAGTCAAAAACGTCTAAAATTTTTTCGCTGCGTTTTTTACAGCCATTTTTGGAGCGTTTTTCAATAGAGTCTATGAAAAACGGCTCCAAAAATGTCCCAAGAAGGGTCCTGTACGCCGTTTTCCCATTGATATCAATGGGCAGATGTTTGAAGGCGTTCTGCTTCTGATTTTTCGGGCATTTACGGGCCAAAAAACTGCAGAAAATAGGCCATGTGAACATACCCTTAGGTGCTGTGCAGTTGACTTGAATGGAACCAGATCGGGAATAGTCCTGTTCAAAATAAAATCTAAAGGCACAGTTGCCCCTTAATTTTAGGGATCAATGGGACTCACAGAGGTCACTTACTATCGCTTGCTTACCCCTTTATGTGACATAGCATAGAACATGTAACTTACTACAGTAACATTACATTTTGTTGTGTCCAAAGCATCGCATCACGTTCACCTGCAAATATGAGCGGCAATGTGCCATTAGCTGTGCTTCAATACTCCATGGTACCAAGATGATACAACCGGGTAATGTGTCAAAAAAAGCCAACATCATACAGTCACAATCGATCGTTTTGGCCAGCGAAGGCACCAGGTGTATGTAGGCCATTAGCCTCCTCCGTCTTCACTGCTTGTTTGGCGCTTCTGCCAAACGCTACCCTGTAACGTTATATGCTGCGTCAACCTTCCTGTGCTCCCATTACTTGTCAAATGGGAGTGTCTCTGCACAGTCTCACTCTGTCAGCACTGATTGGACAGTATCACTCTGTGTAGGGACACGCCCCCCACTGGTAACACCCAGTTATCAATTCATTCATAAATTTCTAGGAGGAATAGGGGTGCGCTCACACGTGGCGTACTTGCATTGTATTTCTGCAGTGTACAAATACCCTGCAGAAACTTCAATAAATGCCTATAGGAAAAATATTCTGCAATGCAGACAGATTTCCCTAGTTCTTGCGTTGCAGAATATTTTTGACTATAGGCGTATATTGTAAAGTTTTCTGCAGCGTAGGTTTCTTGATTCACACACAGCGTTTTGCTGTGTTTTTGTGGTATTTTTTAAAATTGAATTTTTGAATGCGTTTTTTTAAGTGCGTTTTGGTTTGTGGCATTTTTGAAGCAATATTGTCGTTAGTGGCAAACATAACATGCTCTGGTTGTGGCTTTTTTTCATGTGTTTTTCCCATAGGCTTCCCTATAGGACTTCAAAAACGCCATAAAAATTCTGCACCGCAGGTCACTTTATTAACGTTTTCGCTGCATTTTTTTCCGCAGCATAGACATGAGATTTTCAAAATCTCATCCCCTTTCCTGCTACTGTTAATGATGCAGAATTTCCGCACAGAATTCTGTTGCTGGAATTCCGCCGCATTTACGCTATGTGGGAACCCGACCTAAATCAGACATTTGCTAATTGGTTCTCTCTGCTCAGTCCTCTACTTCTGCTGTTATGAAATTCCACAGATTATCAGACATTCTGGATTACTAGATGCCAGATTAAAGGAATTTCTTCATCCAAAGCAAAATACATGGTGAAAACATGATAAATGGAGTCTTTGATTTCCATCCTGCCTTGAAGTGAAGTCCATGAATCCACCACTTTTTCTGTGGTATTTACACCTTGACAGTATCAATTACAGCAGCATGGCCTCGGCCCTAACTTTTCTCCCGGCACTTAATGGAATGTGTAAAGGCGCAACTGCCTCCAAGTGCCCCGTAGCACCCTCTGCTATTCTAACACGGGGCCCTTCTCCACCACAGGGCTAATTGAGGCCTGGATTTCTGCTGGAGATAAAAGCCCTCTGGGGAAGAAGCTGATAATTACCAAACTCATTCGACTTTGGGAGCTCAGCTGGGATTTGAACCCAGGTCTGCTTAGGTCAAAGGTTAATGTGGTAACCTCAGAGACCCTCTAAAACTAGAAGCCCCCTCCCCCTCCCATACTCGCAATCACCAAAGACTACAAGTACTTCATACACACGCACATGCAATGACCAGTTATTTATACAATCGTGATAATCCATACATAATACTCTGTGTCCACACATATGTATCCTGTTACACACATACCTAATGGCAAAAACTGCATATACACAAACAAAATCATAAATACAGAAACGTAGGTTTGTATTCACACAGAAGATACTTATTGAATTACAAATTGGAAATAAAAATTCAATCTTTTATTTTACACCACTTTATAATAAACTTTATTATTGGTTTGTAAAGTGAAAATCTGTTTTGGAGATTATCATAGGAAATTGTAAAAATAGCAATTCCCTAATATAAAGAGTTCTGATTTGGAGCCAATTGGAAGGGGTTGTCCGATTAGGGTATACGGACATCCCTGAGGTATATTAACGTCATAGAGGGGGCTTTCAGGCATGGAATTCCCTGTATTAGGCAGGCCATAGAGTCACTGCAAAGAGTGTCTCCCGCTCTGGAGGACTCAGCATGGCCCTGTGTTTTATGATTGTCCATACATTGGAATGTGCGCCATGTGATGGCGTATTTCCAGATGATCGATGGATGTTTAGCTGCTGGACCAGCAGGTCTTCATTTAGGAAAGAGGTTGGCCAGAAAAATATAATCCCCTATAAGGCCATATTATAGGGATCCGTACTATGGTCCTATATCCCAACATGAATATTTATGGCATATCCACAGGAAATGCTGTAAATTCCTGATCAGTGTGGGTTTCACCTCTGGGAACTGCGTTGGGTCCCCGCTCCCTAATTCCTGCTGGCTGCTTTCCCAATAGAAGTCAATGGAGAGGTCTCTGCTGAAGTCTATCTGAGCTACCAAAAGGTCCAAGCAAGCAGAGGTAGAACCTTCACCAATGAGGCACTTATGGCATATCCTGTGCTTTTGCCAGAAATGTTGAAGATGGAAATATGCCTTTTAATGTGCTGTCTCACCATGAAAACCACTTTTCAAAATGAACCTGGGTATAAGCTATTATCGCCAGGGAAAGTTGAGGATAGCCATACATTCGTAGTATTACGTGGTAGCCATTTAAATGATAGCAGAAGTCACTAATAGCAGTTTCCCGCTGTGGCTCATAAATGGGGGTCCTGAGTATAGACTATAGTCCTGATGTCCGTATGTTCTATTAGGGCATCTCTTAAGGGGGTTTTACACTGGGCGATTATCGGGTAGACAAGCAGCGAAACTGTTGTTGCCGATAATTGCCCTGTGTAGACAGGGCAGCGATCAGCAGATGAACGAGCAAATGCTCCATCATCTGCTGGTCGTATCGTTTTAAAAAAGTGAAATATTATCGCTGTGTAAACAGGGAGGCGTGCTGCTGCCGACATGATAATAATGTATGGGGATGAGCAATCGGAGTAACGACCGCTCGTCCCCATCCATAGCTCCTTGTGAAAGGAGCAAACGAGCGCCGATCAAAGATGTCTCGTTAATCGGCGCTCGCTGCACCGGCCAAAATTGGCCCGGTGTAATAGGGCCTTTAGTCTTAGTGAGACAACTCCTGTGCTAGAAAATAGCATAAATAACAATTCCTAAGATAATGTTATTATCCCAGACACAATAGATAAATTGATCGGATAATAAGTTACAGGATTATGTTTCATATGAGACCATATACATGTAGGACGCCATGTAGTAACACGTGTCTCCGTCACCCCCCTCCCCCATGAGCAGATGTTATATGCAGTATGGGAAGTGTGCAGTGATACATTGTACATATCACATAATGAATTTTTAAAGAACATTACAAAGACTTACAATACCATATGATCCATTCAACTTTATATGACATATGTCCCTCTAAGACGCCCTTTTGCCTTCACTTAGGACTTCAAAACCTTGTGTCATGTGGAGTAAACGTCTCTCTAGGGACAGCGCACATCTACTTTTGTCATAAATATTGTTTGAGCAGGATGAAACAAGTATGCCAAGCGAAGGAAGACCAGACGTGGCATCAGCAGAAGTGCAAATGTTAGCAAAGCAAAAGTATGGTTCCCCTTTAAGGTTTTGGACCAATATGAAAAATAGGGCTTTGTGTTATAGGGCAGGATTATGGGAGAAATAAGAAGGGGATGAAATAAATGTTGCTTAGAGAATGGTATACATCATGGAGATATTCCCTGGTGTTTCTAGCCAGCTTATCCCAATTTAAGTGAGCTGCAATACCAGGCACAGCCCATAGACAAGGGTGGCGCTGTTTCTGAAAAAAATAAATGAAAAAAAAAAGGAACCCTTTTAACTATTGTGGTGCACTTTACATCTTTATCTATGGAGGCAGGTCCTATTAGGTATTACCACCGTCTAAATCTAGCAGCAGTTTAGGGACATCTAGGTCAAACCATATTAAAACATTTCTGTATCAGTTTTCTTTTTGGAGGATGATTCAAGGATTGAGGAGAATTTTTTTTTTACATTTGGAGGATATGCTCTGTAATGCTCTGTACTACGTATACTACACTTTTTTTCAGGACGCAGCCGGGTCTTATATGCTGGGAGGGCATGATGTGCTGGCGTTTGGTTTGGAATGCAGAGCAGCCCGCTTTAGCTAACACTAGCGGCGTTACAAATAGGCTGTTATTCGGCAAGATACGCCATGCCTGACGACCAGCACATTATCCCTCCACGTATTACACATAGTACTGACACCCCATGTACTATTCACAGCACTGACCCCTATTTATCACATTTATTTATTTATTTATTTTTTTTACATTATTACACACTTTCATACATACATATTTATTTTTTACCATCCATTTACACCCTAGCACTACATTGACACTCATTTATCGCACACCTTTGAGCACTTAGTCCGCCACTCCCCTCAAGACTAGTGGGAGGGGCTATCACTACTTAATGCACACTCCTTCTGCAGCATTCTTTGACCCGTCTGCGTCCTGATGGGAACGGGTTTTCACCCACCCACCTACCTAGTGAGTATGGCCTTTTTTGTGGTTTTGATGATCTTTATGTCCCATTTTTTCTGTTTGTGTTTTTAAATTAGGAACGAAAAGTTCTGGTTAGGGACTCGCAAGGCACTGGGGACCCTTGACGTTGGGTTGCGAGCTTTGCGTATTTTGGCCAAAATAACAACTAATACCCCATGTTTCATGGATATTTCTTACTACGTATACTACACTTTTTTTCAGGACGCAGCCGGGTCTTATATGCTGGGAGGGCATGATGTGCTGGCGTTTGGTTTGGAATGCAGAGCAGCCCGCTTTAGCTAACACTAGCGGCGTTACAAATAGGCTGTTATTCGGCAAGATACGCCATGCCTGACGACCAGCACATTATCCCTCCACGTATTACACATAGTACTGACACCCCATGTACTATTCACAGCACTGACCCCTATTTATCACATTTATTTATTTATTTATTTTTTTTACATTATTACACACTTTCATACATACATATTTATTTTTTACCATCCATTTACACCCTAGCACTACATTGACACTCATTTATCGCACACCTTTGAGCACTTAGTCCGCCACTCCCCTCAAGACTAGTGGGAGGGGCTATCACTACTTAATGCACACTCCTTCTGCAGCATTCTTTGACCCGTCTGCGTCCTGATGGGAACGGGTTTTCACCCACCCACCTACCTAGTGAGTATGGCCTTTTTTGTGGTTTTGATGATCTTTATGTCCCATTTTTTCTGTTTGTGTTTTTAAATTAGGAACGAAAAGTTCTGGTTAGGGACTCGCAAGGCACTGGGGACCCTTGACGTTGGGTTGCGAGCTTTGCGTATTTTGGCCAAAATAACAACTAATACCCCATGTTTCATGGATATTTCTTACTACGTATACTACACTTTTTTTCAGGACGCAGCCGGGTCTTATATGCTGGGAGGGCATGATGTGCTGGCGTTTGGTTTGGAATGCAGAGCAGCCCGCTTTAGCTAACACTAGCGGCGTTACAAATAGGCTGTTATTCGGCAAGATACGCCATGCCTGACGACCAGCACATTATCCCTCCACGTATTACACATAGTACTGACACCCCATGTACTATTCACAGCACTGACCCCTATTTATCACATTTATTTATTTATTTATTTTTTTTACATTATTACACACTTTCATACATACATATTTATTTTTTACCATCCATTTACACCCTAGCACTACATTGACACTCATTTATCGCACACCTTTGAGCACTTAGTCCGCCACTCCCCTCAAGACTAGTGGGAGGGGCTATCACTACTTAATGCACACTCCTTCTGCAGCATTCTTTGACCCGTCTGCGTCCTGATGGGAACGGGTTTTCACCCACCCACCTACCTAGTGAGTATGGCCTTTTTTGTGGTTTTGATGATCTTTATGTCCCATTTTTTCTGTTTGTGTTTTTAAATTAGGAACGTAAAGTTCTGGTTAGGGACTCGCAAGGCACTGGGGACCCTTGACGTTGGGTTGCGAGCTTTGCGTATTTTGGCCAAAATAACAACTAATACCCCATGTTTCATGGATATTTCTTACTACGTATACTACACTTTTTTTCAGGACGCAGCCGGGTCTTATATGCTGGGAGGGCATGATGTGCTGGCGTTTGGTTTGGAATGCAGAGCAGCCCGCTTTAGCTAACACTAGCGGCGTTACAAATAGGCTGTTATTCGGCAAGATACGCCATGCCTGACGACCAGCACATTATCCCTCCACGTATTACACATAGTACTGACACCCCATGTACTATTCACAGCACTGACCCCTATTTATCACATTTATTTATTTATTTATTTTTTTTACATTATTACACACTTTCATACATACATATTTATTTTTTACCATCCATTTACACCCTAGCACTACATTGACACTCATTTATCGCACACCTTTGAGCACTTAGTCCGCCACTCCCCTCAAGACTAGTGGGAGGGGCTATCACTACTTAATGCACACTCCTTCTGCAGCATTCTTTGACCCGTCTGCGTCCTGATGGGAACGGGTTTTCACCCACCCACCTACCTAGTGAGTATGGCCTTTTTTGTGGTTCTGTAATGAGGAGGATGGATTTTGAAATTATATTTACTATACTCAATTGTATAAGGACTCATGCACATGGCCGTATTATGGATCTGTGTTATACAGATTTGTAATATGGCTTTCCTAGAAATCTATGAACCCATACAGTATGCCCCCGATTTCATGCAGAGGCACACAAAAATTTTTTTTTTTTTATCAAGGGCTGTGGCAAGTTTTATCACATGGTGTAGTGCGGAGGTATTCTCAATGCTTCTAGGAGAGAATACAGTGCACCATGGAGGCACCAACGGCGGCACAGAGACTGACTACAGCTCTGTAGCCGTACCGTTTGCCATGTGCATGGGGCCTTAAATGTCTGACTTTATTTTTAGTGACCAAAACACCTATGTATATATTGAGTTTGATAGGAAGTCTTCAGCGACCAAAAAAGTAAGTAGGCACCAAGAATGGTCTTGGACAAGTAAATAAGCAAATTGATTGTAAATGTATAAGATTTGTGATATTGAGCATCATAAATAATACTGCCATAATCACCCACTGATTTACAGATATAGATAGATAGATAGATAGATAGATAGATAGATAGATAGATAGATAGATAGATAGATAGATAGATAGATAGATAGATAGATAGATAGATAGATAGATAGATAGATAGATAGATAGATAGATAGATGTGAGAGTATGAGGGTCTCCGGCTAATTTTACATTACAAACTGTTTGACCATAAATAGTCTAGTTTCAAGCACAGGTCAGGAGCGACTTCTTCAATGGGGATCGTATTACATTCACCTCTACAATGAGGTAATTTAGTTCGGAGTCAGCGGCCCAGGCCCCATCCTAAGTGAGAATTGGGGGCCTCCGACCCCTTCTCTAATTTCTTTCTTCCCCTAGTGTGGCACATGGTCCCTCAGAGTCCCTTATGACCCCGGGTTGTGTTACATTCATAAACAAGGCATGAGGGAAAACACTGAACTATCACTGGCACAATACTCAGCTCAGAACACGAGCTCGTAGGTCAAAAGTCTAATGATATAATTATAATCTTTCATGTCACAGCTAGACTCTAAAGAAGGTCCAGCCACAGACAAATGAGGCCAAAAAGATGAAACCATCGGGGCTCAACAACTATGTGGAAACCATTGGGCCAACAATGTGATCGTCACCCTATAACTATTGTTGAGTGTAATGTCCACAGCCATGGACCGTCGTGCTTACCTACACCCCCAGACGGCCGCAGCCATGGAGAAGTGAGTGTCGGGCGGCATCTCCCTCCTGAGAGATGCCGGCACTCGCTGCACTAGTTCCCATAGTGTGCGCTTGCGCCCGGCCTTAAAGGGCCAGTACACACACATGAGGAAAATACGTAAAAAGCCCATGATCAATCTAGACTATAAAAAGGGCTCTGCCCTTTCATTCATTGCCTGAGTGTTGTTGTGTTTACACGTGTTAGTCTTGCAAATGGTCCTTTAGTGTTACCCTGTTCCCAGTGTTCCCATACCTGTATCCTGTATCCCGTGCTACCGTTGTTCCTGTGCCTTAAAACGTTGGAGTCGTGTTGTGCCACCGGTCACTCCTGCTGTGTTACACCAAGCCTGGTGTCTGCTTCCAAGGTCCCATCTGAGCCTAGCCATTACTACTGTCTGAACTGCTACAGGCACCCTTGTGCTTGGATTATATAGATATTGACTTGGTACACTGTTTGGCCAGCTGCTATCCCGCTACGGCGGTACGGCCCAGTGGGTCCACATACCGACAGAACGTGACATTGAGTCTTCATGGTTATAGACGTTGTACCGATTGAAGAGCCAACCAACTCAAGTGTATTTATTATTTCTTGTTTATTGGGCAAATGACATAGTTCTGATCATAGTCATATTCCTCCCCTTCCTCATACCCTTCAGACCTTTCACTCCCAGGTGAAAGTTTAAAGATTGTGTAACATTATATAAAATGAAATTCAAGCATTACCTATTAAAAAGAAGAATTTTACCTACAGTTTAAAATGTCTTCCCGAAAATATAAATCCTTGGGATATGTTTTTATATCAAGTCGCTAAATATTCAATTCAGCCATAGGTGACAACCTGTATGGCCGTCACATCTCCCACAGGGGCCTTCACCGACTTGTCCCGAAGTCAAGAACAGCAAATACACCTAGGTTTGATGTTGAATGTCCAAGCTACCATAATGCTGCCTGACTAGGTAGACTTAGGGTCCGCTTACACGGCCCGATGTGGGTCATGTAAACGAGCGCCGATCAATGAGACAGCTCATTGATCGGTACTCGTTTGCTCCTTTCACAAGGAGCTATTTATGGGGACAAGCGCTCATTACTATGATCGCTCGTCCCCATATATTTCTATCATGTCGGCAGCACACCTCCTTGTTTACACAATAATAATATTTTAGGCTGCATAAACGATACAATCAGTCAAGGAATGAGCGTTCACACAGGGCAATTATCGGGAAGAGCGTTTTGTGAACACTCGTTTACCCGATAATTTGCCAGTGTAAAAGGGCCTTTACTCCTTGAAACTCGAGGAAAGTTGGAAGCCAATGGCAGCTATATTTGTTGTCACTCAAGGATAACTTAAAACATTTCAGATTTTTTTTTAAACAATGTGAAAGAAGAGGAGAACTCAAAGACTTATATAGACAGTTCACAAAATTTTTAGGTTATAGAACATTAAAGGGGTTGTCCACCCAGTACGTTCCCTAATCATTCACCCTATGAGGTCATATGGATATCAAAAAAGGCGGTTTTCCTTTCAGGGAGCGCCTCTATTGCCCGCAGCAGAGAACTTCTGCTAAGAGTAGCTCTTGCTCTCAAGGATTTGGTCGCCCATTGCTTTCAATGGGCGCTGTGTAATACTGTATTTTCTGCTGGAAATCTGCTTACTGTCAGGGAAGCCGTCTTAAAAAAGTTTTTTTTTTTAAATTAGTTACTGGATTTGGGTCTATTGAAAATACTGGATGTATTTCAGGGTTGCCCATAAACGCTCTATAAAGCCTGTTCCTATTTGTCCAGGTCGCTATATTATTTATAAAGGACCATTTATACAAAGCAATTGTGATTTAGATCTTAGCATTTATGAGCTTTTATAAAGATAAATGTCCTGTGTAAAGAGTCAAATTGGTCATTGGTGAATGATGAAAAGATAATTTTTCCCCTAATAAAACTGATCATTTATATATATATATATATATATATATATATTTGAATGATCTCCCATGGATTCATGAAAGTTCATCACGTCACCAGAAGTCTAATAGGGGGATTCAAACCAAAGGTATTTATCACCTATCTACTGAATAGGTGATAAATGTTAGATCAGAGTTGTCCGGCCAGAGTTCCCCACTCTAACCAGCCGCACGACTAGGACAAGTTTGAATAGAGCAGCGGTCGAACTTGCGTCCAGCCAATCTTTTCAAAGTCTATGGAACTGACCGAAGCAGTCGAGCACTGTTAAACTTCTCCTAGCCACAGTCGTTCCCCGTTTTAGCAGCCCCACCAATCTCACATTTCTCACCTATCCAGTGGTTAGATGATACATGTGTTTGGCTGGAATACCCCTTTAGTATAAAGGACAATACCACTTTATGCAGACGGGCCATTAGAGGCAATAGTGGACACCATCTAAGCAAGTTTCTCACCTTTGCTCATAATGACTGCATAAAAGTATTATTAGGCCGGGATCCCACGGGACAGATACGTTGCGTAAAAACCACGCAGCGTATCTGACCTGGAACCCGCAGTACATTCCGTCCGAAAACCGCACTACTTTGTCCCGTATTTCCATAGAAGTCCGGTCCTGCCACCCTGGATGACGCTGCAGCCCATGTGACCGCTGCAGCTTGTGATTGGCTGCAGCGACGGTCACATGGGATGTAGCGTCATCCCGGGAGGCCGGCCCCTGACGTCATCCAGGCCGGCCTCCTGGGATGACGTATCATCCCATGTGACCACTGTTGCAGTCTGTGATTGGCTGCACAGGTCACATGGGATGCAACGACATCCCAGGAGGCCAGACTGCAGGAAGGAGGAGGGCGTTCTGGGTAAGTATGATTTTTTTTATTTTATCGGAAAAAGCGAACAGACACGAAGCGGCTGAGCGCTCACACGAGCACTTCAGCTGCTTAGTTTTAACGATTATTGGGGTTCTCAGTGCTCGGACCCCTACCAATCAAAACTTCTGACATGTCACTATGACATGTCAGAAGTTTGTAACATGTTTAGCTACACTTTAGGCTGGATTCCCACGAGCGTGGCATTTTTGCGCAAGCAAAAACGTGGCGTTTAGCCTACGCAAAAGGCACTTAACAGCTCCGTGTAGCCTCAGCATATGATGCGCGGCTGCGTGCTTCTCGCGCAGCCGCCATCATTATGACACTTCGTTTGGATGTTTGTAAACAGAAAAGCACGTGGTGCTTTTCTGTTTTCATTCATCCTTTTGACAGCTGTTGCGCGAATCACGCTGTTCGCACGGAAGTGCTTCCGTGCGACATGCGTGGTTTTCACGCACCCATTGACTTCAATGGGTGCGTGATGTGCGAAAAACGCCCAAAGAAAGGACATGTCGTGACTTTTTTTCAGCGGACTCACGCTGAGTAAAAATCACGCACATGTCTGCACGGCCCCATAGACTAATATAGGTGATTTTTACGCGCGTTGCACTGACGTATTTCCCGTTCGTCTGAATAAGGCCTTAACGTTTTACGTTTACATTTTTGTTCCGCAGCGTGGATATGAAGCTTTCTGAATCTCATCGACTTTGTTGCTACTGTAAATGCTGAATAATTCTGTTGCGGAAATTCCACAGCGTTTACGCTACGTGGGAATCCGGCCTTATACCACTTTGAGTTTACAAGCTGTGATATTGAACATGGTATGCAATACTATACATAACAAAGCAGCACGAAATTAAAAAACGAAACAAAGAGGTTAACGTTCTTTGGATAATGCCTTTCTGTTAGGCTCAGGTCTCATCTTGTTTTTAGGCCACATGCACACATGTTGCGGATTTTGGTGCGGAAAATCTGCATCAAAATCGCAGGTAAATGCAGGTAATTATGCAGGTAAAATCCGCACATAACAGTGCATTTTTTTTTATGCGTTTTTAGGTGCAGTTTATATATTTTGACACGGAACTTGGTACGTTTTTATGCTGCAAATTTTGTTGCTTTTATTTTAAATTAAGTCAGATACAATTCGCAGGTGGAGATGCAAGATAAATTGACATGCTGCAGATTTTGAAATACGCACCGCAGTTTGATTTATGTGCAGGTTAAAGGGAAGGTGTCATGAAATTTATTTATTTTTTTGATCATATTGCTTTTAATATATTATTAACATAAATTGTATTTATTTGTGTTCTCATGTTCTACTTTTTACTTTTTTCTTACTTTTACTTCTCTATGGGGGCTGGCATTTTTTTTAAATCTCTGTGTGTGTCGATTAACGACACATACAGAGATGGAATACGGCACATACATCCCCATAGAGAATGCGAACGGGAGCCGTTCCATTCTCTGAAGCGTACGCCGTCTGTGTGGGAACGGCGCATGCGCCGTTCCCACACAGACCAAAGCGAAGCTCGTTCGCAGAGCGAAATCCGGCGCCATTTTCATGTGGACCGGAAGCCGCTGCCGGACAGTAAGATGACGACTTCCGGCCGCGGCTTCCGGCCATATGTTCAAGGAAGCAAAGGCGCAAGGAATAGGAGCGGAGGCAGCAGGAGAAGGTAATTTATGTTTGTGTGTATTATGTTTGTGTGTATTATGTTCGTGTATGTGATGTGTGTACTATGTTCGTGTATGTTCGTGTGATACTGTCTGCTGAGCCCTGTATCTAATCCTCCTACACTGTGCAATCGCTCAGAAAATGGCGGCACACAGTGTAGGAGGTTTAAAGATTCAGACCCCTCCTTCTCCTGGCACTAGCCAGAATAAGGGAGAGGGGATTGTCTGAGGACACTAGAGAGAGTGTGTACACCCCAAATTTGCAACATAAATCAATGAGGTTGCTTTACCACATTGACCATGCTGCAATTTTGGGAACTGCTCCCTCTAGTGACCAGCACATGGAAATGTTATAAATTAGAATCTAATTTATAATATTTCCTGACTTGTGAAAAAAATTAAAAAAATTAAAACAACGTGTAATTACTTAATTAATAATTGATTAACTAAAAAAATAAATAAATAAATTTCTAGCCACACATTCCCTTTAAATCCACAACGTGTAGATGAGATTTCTTGAGATCTTATTTACTTTGCTGGTACTGTATTTCGCTGCTGATTTGCCGCACAAAAATACACACGGCAAATCCACACTTTTTTTTGCATTGAAGTCAATGGACGACATATGGATGACGTATGCAAACGTAAACCCTGTGTTTGCATTCTTCAAACGTACACATTTTTGTCAACCTTATATGGGAAATTACCAAAATCATGAGACAAAACAGTGCCTCCCCCTGCCGGTCCCCTCAGTACTGGCCCCAGAAAACAGTGCAGCCACTCCCTACTACTTCCTTTATATTGTGACTTTACAAATCGTTATTGATAATGCTCATGAACAAAAAAACGTATACGTTTTTTGCAGTGAAGACGGACTCAAACCAATAAAAACGCATATAATGTATATGACAAAAAGATGTTAAAAATGCATGTTTTTGCAACTTTTTTTTACATATACGCTAGTGTATTCTGCAAACGTGTGCAAAAAACAAGATGTGGACTGAGCCTTAGGCCTCATTTACACGAACGTGATATACGTCTGTGCGACGCGCGTGCTTTTCACGCGGGTCGCACGGACCTATACAAGTCTATAGGGGCATGCAGACAGTCCGTGAGTTTTGCTCAGCGTGAGTGCGCTGAAAAAAACTCACAACATGTTCTAAATTTCTGCGTTTTTCGCGCATCACGCACCCATTGAAGTCAATGGGTGCGTGAAAACCACGAAGGTCGCACGGAAGCACTTCCGTGCGAACTGCATGATTCGCGCAAGAGCTGTCAAACTCTGAATGTAAACAGAAAAGCACCACGTGCTTTTCTGTTTACAAACATCCAAACGGAGTGTCTTAGAGATGAGCGAACTGAACTTCACCGGGTTCGGCCGAACTCGTTTTGACCGAACCCGGCAAAAAAATGTTCCGGTACGCGACGTCAGGAGACAGTCACTGTCCAGGGTGCTGAAATAGTTAAACTGGTTCAGCACCCTGGACAGTAACTTCCGATCACAATATACATGAACGTGTAAAAAAAAAAAGAAGTTCTGACTTACCGATAACTCCCGGCTTCTTCCTCCAATCTGACCTCCCGGGATGACAATTCAGTCCAAGTGACAGCTCCAGCCAATCTCACGCCAAGCACAAGCTGCAGCCAATCACAGGCTGCAGTGGTCACATGGACTGCCGCGTCATCCAGGGAGGTGGGGCCGGATGTCAAGAGAGGGACGCGTCACCAAGGCAACGGCCGGGAGACCGGACTGGAGGAAGCAGGAAGTTCTTGGTAAGTATGAACGTCTTTTTTTTATTCACAGGTTGCTGTATATTGTGATCGGAATTCACTGTCGAGGGTGCTGAAAGAGTTACTGCCGATCAGTTAACTCTTTCAGCACCCTGGACAGTGACTGACGTCGACTAGCCTCATCTCTATGATGGCGGCTGCGCGAAAATCACGCAGCCGCGCATCATACACTGATGACACATGGAGCTGTCAAGTGCCTTTTGCGCACACAAAACGCTGCGTTTTTTTGCGTGCGCAAAACGCACACGCTCGTGTAAATGAGGCCTTAGAATGACACCCCCGACAACAAGGGGATCACAGGTTGTCCCCACAGGTCAGTTGGATCTGTGGGGGAACCTGACAGAAAATATTTAATTTCCCTGCAGTGTCCCCGCAGGGGAAATTAAGTATTACATGGTCCATTTTGAAATCAATACATGAATATTTGAATGACGCTATTTGTAGCTGCTTTCTGCTCCAATAGTTTAAGGTCCTGAACGGGAGACCACCCTCTATTAACTAAAAAATTTCAAATAGAGTTATTGAAATTAGTTTTCGAGCAGTGGAATTTCCCATTGTAATTCTTCATTAGGGAGTCCTTTGTCATTTCTGATGGGTATTTGTTGGGCCATGCTATTAGCTAAGCAGCACCCCAAATATTTTACGACTGTGTCACAGCAACACTGTCTACAGAGAACAGTTGCAGTCTGATGACAAATTCATGGGAAAAGACGTAGCAAGTACAAGCCGGAAGTGAAGAGGTTAATCAGTTCGTAGTCACAGTTGGAAGTAATTGGATTGTCTTCCTCTCTTTCAGATACATTCTGCCGTCTGGATCCCTCTCTCTTTGCGCCCCCAATTAAAATAAAATGGGGGAAATAAGCCATCACATGGAACAGCTTAGCGTTTAGTTGCAGTTACTTGTGCTCCGCTGATCAAAAGTGGTCAGTGACAGAGACTATACCCAGGTCCACACAAGTGAGTTCAATTGTAGCGCAGTCAGCAGAGGGTCAGTGTGAGGACAAGTCATCCCCACATGTGGATAAATGGTCCCACAGCCCCCCAGGCCACCTCCTCCATAATACAAAAGTAACTTTCAGATTTCCATAGTTATTGGCTGTAACATATAAGAATACTGAGGAATACACACACAGAAGGCTATATAGAGGATGACATAAAGCAGGGTATTTGTATAAGGCAATCCCTATGTCCATTTGGTAAGTTATATTTCACAAGAGTGACATTGTCCTTGTCTTCATCTTTTTTCATTTTTTTCAGAGTGACATCACTGTTTTCCAGGATTAAGTTATATGTACAAGAGTGACATCACCATTTTTCTTATCTATGTTATATCATACATGAGTGACAACAATGTTCTCCAGATATAAATTATATTTATAAGAGTGACATCATCATTCTCTAAATATGTTATATTGTACAAAGTGACATCACCAATTCTTTAGATCTGATGCTGCCTTCATATCATGCTTTATCATGCCACTATTAGGCATCCATCACAGCAGCCGTACCTCTTAGGCTAATATCGTATTTGTTTAAGCCCATGACGTATACGTTAAACGTATGACTATGACACATACCATACAGTCACATATGCCACCCATAGGCTCCCAAGTTGAAAAAAACTGTATACCGGGCAGTATACTTATTTTGTGGGATTCCATGGGAGGTAATAAATGTGATGTGAAAGGGGCCTAAGTTATGTCATCATCATTCTCTAGATATGTTATATTGTACATTACCAACACCATCATTCTTTTCATTAATGTTATATTTTACATTACATTCCTGTTCCCCAGATCTCTTATATTTACAAGAGTGATGTCACCATTCCCCAGATACGTTATATATCATACATGAGTAGCATCACAATTCTCCATATCTAAGTTCAATTTTACTGAAGCAAAATAAACTTTCTCCAAATCTAAAGGTGGCTATACACTTAAGGTAGCTGTCGACTGAACGTCCATTCAGCCAACAGCTATTCCACCCAACTCCACCATAAGCATGCATTTTTTTTTCAGTGGGGAGAAATCCAACTTGCCCGATCCTTTGTTCCCCCGTCATTGGGGGAGAGTTGGGAGACTCCGAAACACATTAGATAGTTGGCCGTTCCCGCCGTAATCGGCGAGTTTGGCTGACTTCTAAGTTATGTGTATGGCCACCTTAAGTTATATCAAGAGTGACATCATCATTCTCCAGATCTGTTATATTTATATGAAATGAACATTACTTTTCTACAAATCTTAGTCATATTTACAAGACCTCGAGATATAAATGATATTGTACAAGAGTGACATCAGCATTCTCCAAATATTACTGATATTTACAAGCATGGCATTCTTCTTTTTCTAAATAAGATAATATTTTACAAGAGTGACATCACCATTCTATTGATCTGAGTTACATTTTACAGGAATGACATCACTACTCTCCACTGCTTCCACACTGCATAATTGTCAATTTATCATTATCTGGACCAGAAAACTGAGCAGGGAGAACCAATTAGTAAAATCTTTTAATTAAAAAAAAACAATTTATAGCAGCAGCCTTAATTTTTTTTTTTATCTCTCCATAAGGTTCTCTTCTCTACTCTTACAAATTAATTTTATATACTGTACTTTTCTAGAAACGTTTAATAAGTTTGAGCATTTAATGATTTGGCACCTACCAGGTCAAATTTATGCTGAATGAAAGAATTTGTACTATATTTTCCTGTTTTTTTTTTTTCCGTTTTTCAAGTTTTTTCAGGTAATCTTAGTATGTAAAGTGTAGGAGAAAAAAAATCTCTAATATTGGGCTTCCTTCCTGAAGGTTTTCTACCTACTGTATTTGTATATTTGTCAATGACCTGATAATTCAGAATATTTGGTAATCTGGCACCTATCAGGCCCTATTGACGGGGTGTTCCCACCATAACAACCATAAAACAGATTTGATCGCTGGGGTTCATTGAACACGAGAGCGGGTGTCCCAAGTTCTGTGTTTGAACGTAGTGGCGCTCACGCATGCACGCTGCCGATCCCAATGTGGGAGAACCTGGCAATTGTTTAATTTCCCTACAGTGCCACCACAGGTGAAATGAAGTATTACATGAGTCCATTGAAAGTAATGCATTGTTCCCGGGTCCTCCAGAGAAGGAGACACTTTTTGTAAACTGCTCTCCGCTTATTAATGGATGGGGGTCAGGTCCCTCTATTACCTCAGAATTTCCTCATAGTCTATTGGGCAACCCCTTTAATGGGATCCATCAGGCTTATTATTTTTTTACTGTGTAGAATAGTTTAGTAGACTGTGCTATTCTACCCTCCAAAACCTGACAGAAATGAGGCACCAACTGAAGGCACAAACATCCTTAAAAAAGGTGACTCAATCGCCCTTCTATGATGATATTCATGGGAGAAGCAAAAGCAGCAAAAAAACCTAAGACATATAAAAAAAACTACAAAGGAATAAATAACATATAGAACCAGTAATCAGGGCTGACAATTACACCATCAATACTGAAAGAGACGGGTGGTTAGCTCAACCCTTGTTAGAATATTATTATAGGGCACCAGCCATAATTAGGGAGATCTCAGACACCCGTATACACCGACACCTACATGTACAAGCTGTCACTAAGGGCAGAAGAAGAATAAATATTCATGCAATGCAAATGTCATTGTTCAGCTCTGGGAAGTTTGTAGCATAGCCCTCATCCTCCTTTACATAGAGCAGAACCCTGTGGATGCAGATATTGTAATATTGATCCCAGTTGTAGCAATTTCTCAACTTCTCAATGACATTTCCATCCATAAAACCATGTCCTGTCCTGGTCATGCTGTCATGATTATGGAATATTGTGCATCAATAATCATCAATGTTTGGTCCATAGTCACCACATATGTGCTACGCCATCTAGACTATTAGTATATGACATGACCCTGCCTCCCATATGGTGGGTTCCTCCAAGCCCACCAACACAAAGAATGAAGGGGAAAGACATGGAGGGCCCAGTGCCCCCTCCGGGACCAGTGACTGGCAGCAAATGATGGATCACTTTGCTGGGCCTCTGTGTCAAGAGGGGATGACCTCTCAGCACCCAGCTCTCCAGAGGCCAAATCTCTCCCAGTGACAGCCGGCATGCCAGCCACACAGAGCTGTCCTGATGAAGACCCGAGGACTTCAATTAAATGGCTCAGAATGAAAGATCCATCAAATGGGGAGGAGAGAAGACCAGCAACTAGATCACGCTGATGTGTACGACAGGTCAAGATTGATGATGGGTGGTGGGGGGCGGCTGATAAAAGTACAATATGTTTCCCTCAGAGATGCAAAAAAAAAACTAATCACAACACTGGCCTACAACTATACAGAACACGAAGCCATAAAACTATATTTATCCAAATTCCATGGACATAGGCGGCCGCTGGGCTGGACGACTTGTGCAGATGAGAAGTAGACTGGAAAACCAACAGTCTGGCGAGTCCATAGAGTATATCATTCCTTGTACTGCACATTTATAAAGCTGTGGGTTAAATACCTGTATGTATGAACCTATAGTTAAACTATACAAATATATTATGGACTTACTGTAACAAAGTGGCAATTCACTATTATATATGGGATAATTTTCTCCATAATGTAGATTATAAGAATATTAGGCGTTCCGTGACCATATAAAAGCATGAGTCTGCAGGCTGAGTACATTTATACAGGTTACGGGGTTGACCCCTAGTATTCTACATTACTCCGTATAATGCATACATCAGCTGCTGCAGAACCTCTTTTTGAGGCGTAAGGGGGGAGCGTCTTTTCTATCATTAATTGTTTTAAACAAAAAAAAAAAAAGCTATGCAGCAGCAGTATGTTTATATTCTGTAGCCGCTAAGGCAAAGTACAGAATAATACACATTGCAGCTGCTGAAGAATCTCTTTATAGAGAGCTGGAGTACTACATGTCAGTCAGTGATTGGTGGAGAAGGAATGTATAAGTAGTGCCTATGTAGCACCGCTTATCTCTGTATAGGGATCATTTTACAAATACTATTTAGAGATAAGACATTTTTGTTGATGTGTATTATAATGTTATTATATGAATTGGCCTTCAGGAAGTATCTATAAGGGAGGCAGGAGGTGCATTTGCCACCAAGCCCCATAGCAGAGAGGCCAATACCATTCTTCCTCTACCAACCACAAGCAAATAAACTATTTTTCCTTCAATCCTCCCTGGGTTTAACTGTCCGGACTAAAAGTTAATACATTTTACTACACTGATACATTGTAGCAAACAATGAATTTTGGAGAGTTTTGTGTCGCTGATGTATTCAGCTTAATAAATATTGTTTAGACTGGATACAATTAACATATTCTCGTACAAATTTTCAGTCTCTAGATGTAAGTAGCAAATTGTCCCATTCACCGACAACAAGCAGAAATCTTACAAATGGTGACAAATGGAAACACAGGGGGCAGATTTACACTGGTGTTTCATATGCCGATCTTACCTATTTGCTCCACTGGGGTAAGATGCAACAGATTTTTTCACAGGCGCACACCTCTTAATAAATCTGTTGCATCTTTGTGCTGACTGTGCACCATAATTGTGTCGCAAAG
Organism: Rhinoderma darwinii; assembly: GCF_050947455.1. Classification (NCBI taxonomy): domain Eukaryota; kingdom Metazoa; phylum Chordata; class Amphibia; order Anura; family Rhinodermatidae; genus Rhinoderma; species Rhinoderma darwinii. The sequence continues at coordinate 107,675,684 of NC_134694.1, read as the reverse complement.
GCCACCGCCGTGCACCATCCATTCCCTCTATCAGACATAAAATAAAAAACGGATACTCACCTCACTGCTCATTTTCGCTTCTCACCTCTTGGTCTTTTCAGCATGCTGCGGCTCATACAAGAGCTAAGAGTTGCCGTACATTTCCTCTATGATTTACGCCAGTTTTCTAGTGTAAATTAGAATAAATTTGTTGGGCACCGCCTACTTTTTGTAAACCATGCCCCCTATTCAAAAAGTGGTAAGGGTGGCATAAAAGACCAAAAAAGTCTGAATTTTCAATACAAATTGCGACTTTTGGGCCTTTTTGGGACTCCCCAATGTATATCAAATAGTTGCTTTATACAATCTCTTTTTACCTGAAATCGGGAAAAAAGAAGCAAAACCTCTGAAAATACTGAAAAATGGAGGTAAAATTTGAGCAGAAACTATTAGATCTGGGTATTCGGCAGGGTAGTCTGGGGGCATAGAGCTGTTCCATACCTCATAGCGACATAACTATGACCTTGCCTAGAAATACAGCGAGCCCTGGAGGGAAGAGATTTCGGCTTGCTCCAATACGAATACAAACCTTTGGCCATATTTGTAGTCATTTGATGTAGGAGCGTTACTGTGTTTAATAATAACTGATTCCAAGTGAATATCAAAGGAGAGAGTCCCAGTGGGTGCCAAGGCATGGAAACTGTATGTATAGTGGTGGCCTATGGATTCAGCACCCCACAGGGCCCTTGATAGTCATTAGTCCACCACGAATGAAAAGGGCTGCTGCATTAATGCTACAGTTCAGCTGGTGCGCCACATACTAATTACAAGTGATGTCGAATCCAGCAGCTTATTGTAGTAGGGAGAAAAAAAGTCCTGACATCTGTGTAAAAGGGCAAAGTGTCACCGGGCCCCTGTGTTTGGGGCTCCTGCCATATAATGAACAGCTACGTTGTAGGTGACCAATGTAGAGATGCATAATGATGTCATCACACTAAACTAGATTATCACAGTAGACCAGATTATCTCACTATACTAATAAATTCTACATTTTTCTAGTATATATACGGATTCAGCAGAGCTGAGTTTGTAATTTGGCACAATGTACATTATGATGTGTTATCACCAGAGACATAACTTGTAGCTCCTGGGCCCCATGGCAAGATCTGTAACAGCGCCCTGCCACCTACCATGTACCTTTATAATACTAGTGTCTTCTTACATGGCAGAGGGGCCCGGGTGCGACTGCTATCTCGGCACCCCCTATAGCTTCACCCCTGGTTATCAATGCACACAAAGGAAAAAGCTGATTGACAAATTCGGCTCTGCTACATGTGGGGTTCCTATACAAAGTGATGTCATCATTTAGGTCACATATTTTATTTTAATATAATATGTGCCTAATATCTACAGGGAATCCTTGTAAAGTGTACCTCCGCCTTTGCATTCACTATACGGTACAAGGGTATGTTCACACGCAGTGGTTTCAGACGTAATTTGGGCGTTTTACACCTCGAATTACACCTGAAAAACGCCCATAATACGCCTACAAACATCTGCCCATTGCTTTCAATGGGAATTACGATGTTCTGTGCCCGCGAGCCTTTATTTTACGCGTCACTGTCAAAATACGGCGCGTAAAATAACGGCTCGTCAAAAGAAGTGCAGGACACTTCTTGGGACGTTTTTGGAGGCGTTTTTCATTGACTCCATTGAAAAACAGCTCCAAAAACGGCCGTGAAAAACGCGAGTTGTTAAAAAAACGTCTGAAAATCAGGAAATATTTTCGCCTGAAAACAGCTCCGTATTTTCAGACGTTTTTGGTCACTGCGTGTGAATATACCCTAAGGGAAATATATAAGTGCCAATTTCCCAATATAAGGTTATGATAGAAATTATAAACAGTAGATTTCCGATTTCTTGCGCTTGCCCTGTGAACTTGTCATACGACTACAGGCTGTTATTTACCTAAAGACATTATGGAAGATTTATCAAAACTAGTGTTGCCCATGGTAACCAATCGGATTTCATATCTCTTTTCTCAAAGGCCCTTTTGAAAATGAAAGAAGCAATCTAATTGGTTGCTATGAGCAACTGCTCCACTTTTCCTTTACACCACGGCAGCCATGACAATTCTGAAATCCCCAGCTGCTTCATGGGTTATTCCTGGAACTCTCCTCCATGTGACACGAGCGTTTCCAATAAAAACACTATACGAGGGAGTTGTTATTTTTGCAATTGCCGAATTTATGCTATAACATGGTCCATAGGTGGTGTTTATATGAAACAGATGTATGTTTTGGGTTTGTGTATATATATTTTTTTCTTTCACCAGAATTCTTCTAGCAGCTGCATCAAAAATACTTTTAAAAACGTCAGCGTTATTAATACGTATTATGCGTTTATTGAAGTCCTATAAAAACACCTGAGAAAAACACCATACCCAGAGCATGCTGCGTTTAGAAAAAAACGCCACTGACCACAAAACTGCCTCAAAAACGCCACAAACTAAACCGCAGTTGTGTGTAGTGCATTTTATATTGTACTATAAATTTTAATGTAACATCTGACCGCACTAAAAAAACGCATAGAAACACACCATTAAGGCTATGTTCACACGGAGTATTTTGGGGGAGGAATATCTGCCTCAAAATTCCGTTTGGAACTTTGAGGCAGATATTCCTCTCCCTGCACGCCGATTTTCGCGGCAATTATCGTGCCGTTTTTCGCCCGCGGCCATTGAGCGCCGCGGGCATAAAACAGCGAGAAATACGCTTTCTCCTGCCTCCCATTGAAGTCAATGGGAGGTCGGAGGCGGAAGCGCCCGAAGATAGGGCATGTCGCTTCTTTTTCCCGCGAGGCAGTTTAACTGCTCGCGGGAAAAAGACGCCGACGCCTCTCATTGAAATCAATGGGAGGCGTTCTCGGGCCGTTTCTGCCGAGTTTTGCGACGCGGTTTCCGCGTCAAAAAACTCGGCAAAATACCCCGTGTGAACATAGCCTAAAAATGCCACAAAAACGCACCAAAACACTGTGTGAATCCAGCCTTATGCACACATTATATTGGGTAATTGTGGGGGGTCAGTAATAAAACAATGGCGAGAACAACAGTGGAGTTGAAAATGCCGATCTTGCATTTGCTTTATCTTTATACTGTTAATATGGCACATGTCCAATACAATCTGCGCAATTTTCGCAGCCGGAAAATTTCTGTAAAAATGTTGCCCTATGGGTGAATTTAATAACACATTCATATATTAGAGATCATGGACGCCCGAGTACAACACGGTCTATGTAGAATAAGTGGACTGAAAGCGTAAGAGTGAAACTGGCCAGGTGAGAGGCCGCGTAGAAAGGGATGCGGAGGGAAGATGTAAGAGGGAGGGGGGTCTTTGTTCCACTTGGTTGATCAGAGAACCCCCTTTGAGGCCAGCTGCCGTCATTACAATGGTTTGCCGCAGAAGTCATGTGGGACTTGTTTGTGGGCCCTTACAACAAACAGCTGCTTGAAAGGAATAAGGCTCCAGTATGGAGCTCCTGCTGAGGTGTCCTCTCTCTGTGACCTCTACCTGACCTTCTGCAAAATGGCCGCTTTGCAAGGAAGCCTGTGCATGTCAATTAAACCCAAACACAGGAGGTTAAATTGTGAAGAATGCCAGTAATTTCTCATTACCTGACAGGAGTTTTCTTACTGGCAATTGAGATTGATGTTCAACCAAAAAAAAAAATATTAAAGAGTACCTCCACTTTCGAGGGGGTTTAGTTAAAACATTATGGAATTGTACTACAAGCAATTCCATACGAGAACGTAAACGTATCAGCTATATGTTATAGGACCGCCACTTGGAAATGAATTTCCCCCCCATTGCCAGAATCTATGTTTATAGTAATCTATGGCTATAGTAGAACAGGGCAGTGCCAAAGATAGCAAAGACCCTGAATATACCTGATGCCCCATCAGCAGTAACAGCAGCAGCCTGTATTCTGTACATGGCGTTCTCACCGGCTACATGAGGGGCTAGGGGGGCTTTTATAATAAGTCTCCTTCCCATGTAATTTTCTCTAAATGTTTAATGCAAGGGAACTTCAATGCTCCGCGTTTTTGGAGAATCTTTTTCTTACCAGCATGCTGCTATTATGTATATATACCAATGCAACAGCACCCCCTGTGGTCACTTTAACAAGCAGCGCAGTACACTGGATTTATATGCACTGGTAGTGCTGTGGCAATAAGTTGCACTGCAACCACAGCAAGAACAACACACACGTTTTTTGCTATGGTTTTGGCGCTTGTTTTCTATGCAAAACCACATCAATATACAGCGCGTAAATATACAATGCCCCAGCGGCCATAATACAAAAAAATTGTGCTTGTGAACGTACCCTTTGGAACTCATTGATAAAAACTGGAGTGGGCAAGTTCCAACTTTCATATGGAAGGGGCCCCCACCTACGATGTGCCATCTATCATACTGGTGTCTTCTTATGTAGTAGAGAGGTTTTTGGGTACGCTCAGGCACTAGGGTCCGGGTGCGACTTCTACCTCTGCACCCCCTAAAGCTACACCCTTGGCTAACTGGGGCAACACAACCAATTTTTTTTGTCCCCAGTTTTTGCATGAACTGTACATATAGTATATTCTATATTACTCATCAAGAGGATCAATACACATTATTTTCTTACTGTATTTTTTACTGTATTTTTTACTGTATTTTTTACTGTATTTTTATTATTATTTTACTGTATTCTTTTTTTCACAATGAGCATATATTGAAATATTTTTTCAGCAATACTCTAAATCTTGCATTAGAAAGCACGTTTTTTGGGGGAACTTGAGTACTGGCTGCAACAATAAGTCCTTAGGAGGAAATCAAAACAAATATTAAAGGCATTCTGAAATAATACAGCACCACCTAGTGGTCACATTACCATGGAACATTTTAAAATAGTTTTACACTAAATGTTCCTTCTTTCTGTTTCCATCCCCATTTCTCCTGTAGGATACGTGGGCCGGAAATGTTAAATCTTTTGGTTATGTGCATAGGATGACATCACAGATTCCCTTGCTGGATGAGGTAACATTGTTGCGCGTACAGACAAGTGACATATGTGAATAATCTTTCATGATGTCGCAATATTCTGTGCTGGTCTACTCTACATTTTTGGTTATACTTTACTGATGGACATGATTGATTTTTCCCCAAAAATTCTGTGTGAGATTAACAAAAAACAGATTCTTCTTTTTTTCTTTTCTTCCAGAAACAGTGCCGCTATTGTCCATAGGCTGTGTCTGGTATTGCAGCTTAGCTCCATTCACTTGAATTAGGCAACATTGTTGGACCAGACACAACCCATAAATAAGTGTGATACCTTTTTTCTAATCTCATACAACCCTTTTAAAAAAATATTGAGTGGAAAATTCCATCTGCTCCCCCACTGCTCTTACTGGTCCCAAAACTCATATTTGTAGTCCCTGCGCTCACATTTTTAACACATAGTGAACTCTTTTACTTGATCTGCTCTGAGTTGGCGCCTCACTTCACAGTGCTTGGGGCAAGTGGAAGTTGTTTGAGTGCCTACTCTTACAGATATGAAGAGAGGACGATGCCGTGTCAGACCAGTGAGAAAGGGGTGGAGCATGACACAATTAGCTTTGACCTTCTCCTTGGAGGTGAATTAAGTTAGGCCAGCACTACCAAGAGTAATAAGGGCATCAGGGGTGTAACATGTCAAAATCTTTTGGAACATACACATATTAGTTTGAGCATAATACGTAGCATAGGTGGGTAACAAGTGGCTCCTTTGGCCAGCAGGATGGCTCAGTAAGTAGCACTGTTGTAGGGGTCCTGGATTCAAATCCAACCAATATTTGTTGGGTTTCCTCCCAATATTCAAAAACATACTGATTACTTTTCTTGTTATGTTTTGGAGAGGGAAATTACCCCACTGGGTACTGGGACTGATGAGAATGGCAACAATCTCTGTACATTGCTGTGGAATATGTTGGCATTATATATGCAACAAAAATGGGGGTGCCTCCTGTGATAAATGAATGCATTAGGGTCTATTCACACAGTGTGGTCAAATCGCGGTTTATCCTTTATTTTTGTAAAATCACTACAAAATAGTAGCATTTTGTTGCGATTTCGCTGTAATCGCAGAAATAAACTACTATTTGACCGCCCCTACGAGGCCTGTCCAACAATATTTTTGAATCCTAACTGGCGCTGCTCACATTGATCACTGAGCATAGGAAGGAGTCCTGTTAGGGTTAGGGCATGACCACACGTGGCGGATTTCCTCCGCAACTGTCCGCATCAATGCCGCACAGAATCTGTGTTGCAGATTCTGCTGCGTATCTGCACAAAATGTGCAGTACATTGATGCGGACTAGCTGCTGCGGACTGCGGGAAAAGTGCTTCCCTTCTCCCTATCAGTGCAGGATAGAGAGAAGGGACAGCACTTTCCCTAGTGAAAGTAAACGATTTTCATACTTACCGGCCGTTGTCTTGGTGACGCGTCCCTCTTTCGGCATCCAGCCCGACCTCCCTGGATGACGCGCCAGTCCATGTGACCGCTGCAGCCTGTGCTTGGCCTGTGATTGGCTGCAGCCGTCACTTAGACTGAAACGTCATCCTGGGAGGCCGGACTGGAGACAGACGCAGGGAGTTCTCGGTAAGTATGAACTTATATATTTTTTTACAGATACATGTATATTGAGATCGGTAGTCACTGTCCCGGGTGCAGAAACAGTTACTGCCGATCGCTTAACTCTTTCAGCACCCTGGACAGTGACTATTTACAGACGTCTCCTAGCAACGCTCCCGTCATTACGGGAGCCCCATTGACTTCCTCAGTCTGGCTGTAGACCTAGAAATACATAGGTCCAGCCAGAATGAAGAAATGTCATGGTAGTAAAACCAATACGCTCCGCAGCACACATAAGATCTGCGGACTTCATTGCGGAATTTTGACTCTCCATTGAAGTCAATGGAGAAATTCCGCCATGAGTCCGCCACTGCTCCGCAACAGACAGAGCATGCTGCGGACACCAAATTCCGCTCCGCAGCCTATGCTCCGCAGCGGAATTTTACGCCTCGTCTAAACGAACACTGCTAAATGAAAGTGTAAGTCAATGGACAAACGGCTCCGCTGCGGATTAACGCTGCGGAGTGTCCGCAGCGGAATTTAAGTGAAATTCCGCCACGTGTGAACCCAGCCTAAGGCCACACGGAGCGGCCCTGAAACAGTCGCGACACGGCCAACAACCGCAACGGCACTATGTTCGGGACGGCTAATGCGGGTAAAACGTCCTTTTCTCTGCAAACTCGTGCGGCCATTAATTAATACACCCTTTATGGGCGCACGATTTTGCAGGTAAAGGGCCGTTTTAGCAGGGTATTTGACAGCCACGCCGAAGATGGTGCCACGTCGCGACCATGTCAGTGCCGCTCCGTATGGCCTTACCCTTATAGTTATTCTCCCATCATACTCCTCCCTCCAACGCTTCAGCACAGGTGTCCAAAATAAAAGCCAGATTCACCAACAAAGGAGAACATATGGATGACAGGCATCTTCCCTGCTGCAAAGCTCAGCCATATATTACTGGTATAATGCAGCATAAAACATCCAAAACAAATCCGTGCATGTAAAACGACCATTGCCCATATGTTTTCACTAAAAGAGCGATTGCACTCAGGATTTATTTGTGGCTGCAGTGATAGGTCAGGATCTGCAGCAGAAAAACAACACACAGCCTGCATATGGGGACCCAGAGGTAAAGGGTTCACCCCTAGTCTTAGCTTAATCATTGTAAAATGTTCTGCAACTTTCTTATATACTTTGTGTTACAGTTCATCTCCATTTCAAGATCTCTGATTGCTATTAGTGAATGGAAACACGTTTACGTCCAGAGGTTGAAAACTTGTACACACGCAATACATCTTACAGTTTGTTACAATTGCATCCAGTCGAGGCAATCCTCTGTGAGCTACACAATCTGGACTCTTGTCTGATACATTTTATGTGTTGCACGAATCCATAGTGTGGCGCTCATAGACTGCTTTGGGCCATTCTGTGTCTCCATGTGCCTCCGATTTTCTAAGGAGGTTTTTTTTGGCAACAAATGCGCCTGTGTGTCCGTATTACAGACCCGTATGGGTCGGTGCATTCGGCTTTGATTTCTACATGGCCCCTTACACTGATACATTGTAGCAAACTATTCATTGTAACAAACAGACGTGAAAAGTGTTAGGTCTGTACTATGTAAATAAAAATGTTCTCATTCAATAAAAGCAAACAGAGAGCTGGAAAATGGAAAATAAAACAGAAAGTATCTTCAAAACTTATATAACTTTTCATTAAATAGGGTTGTCCCGCCTGGACAACCGATTTCCATGTGTCCTATTAGGGCATTTTAGGGTATATGGATGTCATAGATCGCGGCTCCTTCCCTGGAATACTCAACGCAACCATACGGTACATGGTCGTCCAAGTAATATATTCATGTAATCACACAATACTCCCCCTGGAGTGGTCACGGCAGGGGGAATGAGCGGTCACACAGCTTTCCCCCAGTTGGTCGCAGGGGCAGCTTCATTCTAAGAAGGGGATGTCCAGATGGACCTTTAAGATTTATTTACATGAAACCGGAAAACCCTTTGAAGGTTGGATTCTGCTTCCCACATAGGGCAGTGGGAACATGGGGGCTCCTAGTTGAGCAGAAGACCTTCTAAGGCCAAAAGATACTTGTTCATTTCTCCCGTCCCATCAATTCTCTAGCAGTTTTACAGGATTTATAGTAATTGCTGTCTGCAATAATATCACAAATCAAGGGTGGACAAAGCAATGTATAATTCAGGAACAAGTCAATCATATTAAGAAACCAGGATAATGATCCAAGGAGCAAGAGAAGATGTTCATCACCCGACGTCAATAGAAGTGACTTCTAAAAGTTAGGTGTCAGCAGAATGTTCTGGATGTATATTTGAGATAAAGAAAAAATATATTCACACTGATCCAGAGCGATGTAGTCTTCATGCCCTCAATCCAATCACATTATATTATTTTCTACTGTGGGCTGTGAGTCGGCAGTATCTAAGGTCCAGATCTGGGTGAAGGTTTACCTGGACATCCAGTTGGCATACCCATGGGTGGACAAATCTAGTGGAATTCGGAAGCTGGTTAGAACATCTATGGAGCCAATTTTCTATAAAAAAAAAAAAAGAACCCAAAAAGTTAGGTGCCAGGCCAGCAGCATATTTCTAGTCGTATTTCTTGTCCACAAGATGGAGTGAGATGTGTAACTACTGTCTTCTTCATTTACCCGGACGTGAACGCTACACCAGCGCCAGTTCGAAAAATACAGCAATGACTGAACATGCCATAGGTCCTCCACGGAAGTTTCACTCTTTGCCCAAAATGGACAACCCCCTTTAAGGCTTTCCTTGTGGTACATCATTCTTTTTATAAATAATTACATTAAAGGGGTCATTCACTTTGGATAATGCCTTTTTGTTACAAGAATCCCCCCAGAAATAAAGCCGAGTTCCCACGTGGCGTAAACGAAGCGGAATTTCCGCAACGGAAAATTCTGTGCGGAAATTCTGCAGCATTTACTGCAGCAGCAAAGTGTATGCGATTTAGAGAATCTCATGCCCACGCTGCGGAAAAACCCTGCAGCGTAAACGTTAACCTGCAGTTGACCTGCCATGTCATTTTATGCTGCATTTTCGTTGATTTTCTGTTGCGGGTATTCCCCATTGAATTCAATTACAGAGACTACGCCGCAAAAATCACAACTCCGGAAAAAAAAAATCATACCTACCTAGAACTCGCTCCTTCTTCCTGCAGTCCGGCCTCCAGGAATGACGTTTAATCCCATGTGTCTGCTGCAGCCAATTACAGGCTGCAGCGTCACATGGCCTGCAACGTCATCATAGGAGGCCGGGCTATGCACAGAGAAGACAGAGAGGGTAAGTATGGAAGGATTTTTTCTCCAAGCACCGCATTCCGCAGCGGAAATTCCACAATGTGTTGCGGTTTTTCAGACGGAATGTACTGCGGATTCCAGGTCGGATACGCTGCACAGTTTTTATGCAGCGTATCCAACCCGTGGGAACCCGGCCTTATGATCACAGGGTTTCCTGCTGCTGGCATCTACAGTGATCAGCTATAATCCGTGGCAAAAACCAGCAGCAACTGTTCTATTTCCCTGCAGCGCCACCACAGGAGAAAAGAAGCATTGCACAGTTCTCATTAAAATCAAAGTAATGCACGGACATGATGGGTCCTCCAAAGTGAGAGACCCTCTTGGTAGCCGTTCTCTCTGCCTAATAAATGAGGGTCCTGAATGCGGGACTCTCCTCTTTTGACTCTGAATTGCTTTATAAGGTGATTAAAAAAGTTTTTCTAAAACAGAGAACCACTTTAAAGGGAAGGTGTCACAATTTTTTTTTTTTATATATAATATTGCTTTCAGTATGATATTAAAATACATTTTATTTATATGTGTTGTCACTTTCAACTTTTTAATGTATTAATACTTTTACTTCTCTATGGGGCTGCCATTTTTTTCATCTCTGTATGTGTCGATTAACGACACATACAGAGATGGAATACGGCACATACATCCCCATAGAGAATGCGAACGGGAGCCGTTCCATTCATTATAGCGTACGCCGTCTGTGTGGGAACGGCGCATGCGCCACTCCCACACAGACCAAAAGGAAGATCTTTGGTAGAGCGAAATCCGGCGCCATTTTCATGTGGACCGGAAGCCACGGCCGGACAGTAAGATGACGACTTCCGGTCGCGGCTTCCGGCCATATGTTCAAGGCAGCGAAGACGCAAGGAATAGGAGCGGAGGCGGCAGCGGCGGCAGGAGCAGGTAATTTATGTTTGTGTATGTGATGTGTGTATTATGTTCGTGTATGTTCGTGTTATACTGTCTGATTACCACTGTATCTAATCCTCCTACACTGTGCATTCGCTCAGAAAATGGCGGCACAGATTCAACCCCCTCCTTCTCCTGGGGGGGATTGTGTGAGGACACTAGAGCGAGTGTGTCTACCCCAAATTTGCGGCATAAAGCAATGAGGTTGCTTTACCACATTGCCAATGCTGCAATTTTGGGAATTGCTCCCTCTAGTGACCAGCACATGGAAATGTTATAAATTAGAATCTAATTTATAATATTTCCTGACTTATGAAAAAATGAAAAAAATTAAAACAATGTGTAATCACTTATATACTAACTGTTTAACTGAAAAACAAAAATAATAATTTCTAGCGACACATTCCCTTTAAAAAAAATCACTCCTAAACTGACACTTGCCTAGACTAGTTGTGGAACCACCCCACTCCTGACACCTGCTCCAGAGACGGACTCTACTCCATGACCCCTAAATGAGCTTGAGCTTGGTGGCGCATGACATGCCCCCCTGAGACCTGCCACAGTGCCTGCTGGGAGAGGCGCAAGGTCATGGGGCATAAAGTGGAGATGGTAACTGGATCTTGATTGCCAGACAGGGAAAACTGGGGCCAGGTAAGTAGTCTTTTATTTTAGGATCAAACATTTCTTCACTACTGATCGGCCTCATGCACACATTTGGGGGGATAGAATTCCTCCTGTAACACCGGCTCTGGGTGTCAGTTTGCTGCATGGAGTAAAACAGAGCAGAGTCTGCTTATTTAATCATGCTGTGATCTGCAATTTTATCATTCCAATGGATTTATTAAACATAAACAAGTCGTAAAGCAGGGGCCAGTTACGTCTCACACACAGTGACAGCTTGGAAAGGCCCCATGGCTCAGAGCTGAAGGGTTTATGTTTCCCTTAGTCCAGATGGGTTAAGGCGCAAGAGCGCCCTCTTGAGGGCAAGTGTAGAACATGGTCATTTTTTATTGAAGAGAAATATAAATACATTTTTTATAAAATTCATTGTAAACCCAGTAAGACCAGGATTTAGACAGGAACCTTGCCCATGTGCTTCCAGCCGCAAACCTGAGATAAGGTCTCAAGCTCTGTCGATACAGGACGGTGCTGTGTTCACACTTGCAGAATGTTATGGATCCTTTTCTTTTCTATGGGCCTCAATCCCAATTGTATTATCTATAAAGGGTTGGACATTGATTTACTTGTGGCACTAGAGGGACTACCTCAGTCATGCCTATGTAGGCCTTTTTATCTACATGATCAGACACTGCCACCTGCTGGTTAGATTGGTGCACTGCTGTGACTTAAAATTTTAAAGGCTATGGATGCAGTATAATGCCCAAACAAATTCCCCCATACAGCATAATGCCCCATATCTGCCCCATTCAGCATAATGCCCCCATAGATGCCCCCATTCAGTACAATGCCCCATAGCTTCCCCCTTACAGTATAATGCCCACACAGATGCCCCAATACAGTATAATGCCCCCATATCGGCCCCATACAGTATAATGCCCAATAGAGCATAATGCCCCCATAGCTGCCCCATAGAGCCTAATGTCCCCATAGCTGCCCCATACAGTATAATGCCACATAGCTGCCCGCATACAGTATAATGCCCCCACAGCTGTCCCATACAGTATAATGCCCCTATAAATTCCCCCATACAGTATAATGCCCCCATAGCTGCCACCATACACTATAATGCCCCCTTAGCTGCCACCATACAGTATTATGCCCCCACAGCTGCCCCATTCAGTATAATGCCCTTATAGCTTTTCCTATACAGTATAATGACCCTTTTGCTGCCACCATACAGTATAATGTACCCTTAGCTGCCCCTAGTGCCAGTGCCCACATATAAAGTGCCAATGCCCAAGTAGATAGTGCCACTTACTGCCCATGTAGAAAGCGCCACAGTCTCCTCCATAGATAGTGCCACAGTGCCCATGTAGATAGTGCCACAGCCCCCTTGAAGATTGCACTACCCCCCCATGTAGATAGCCATTGGGACTCCCTCAAGGAGCGGAATCCCCAGCCAGAGAATCAGCCACGATTACGCTCCAGGAGGAGCCCCTGACGTCACTGTCCATATGTGGACAGTAACATCAGGGGCTCCGTCTAGGAGCAGAATCCCCGGCCAGAGCGTCGGCAACGCTCTTGCATGGGATTCCACTCCTGGAGGAGCCACTGAGGTCAATGTCCATATATGGACAATGACATTATTGGCTCCCCCGGGCTCAGCGCTTAAAGTAGTGCTGTGCCGGCGGAGTCCTCTGTTAGGGTATGTTCACACGGCCTATTTACGGACGTAATTCGGGCGTTTTTGCCCCGAATTACGTCCGAAAATAGCGCCTCAATAGCGCTGACAAATATCTGCCCATTGAAAGCAATGGGCAGACATTTGTCTGTTCACACGAGGCGTAATTTACGCGCCGCTGTCAAATGACGGCGCGTAAATAGACGCCTGCGTCAAAGAAGTGACCTGTCACTTCTTTGGGCGTAATTGGTGCCGTTATTCATTGACTCCAATGAATAGCAGCGCCAATTACGTCCGTAATGGACGCGGCGTTCAAGCGCCTGCACATGCCGTTACGGCTGAAATTACGGGGATGTTTTCAGGCTGAAACATCCCCGTAATTTCAGCCGTAACGGACGCCCTCGTGTGAACATACCCTAATAGTGCTGGGAGTCCTCTGTACTAATGCTGAAGCAGGGAGCTGACGTTCCCTGCTTCAGCAGTGGGTTCAACTGTATCTGCGTCCTGAGGACGCAGATACAGTTGACACCGGAACCACATTTGTGGGCAAGATATAACTTGCAGGCGCATATAGCGATAGGTTGCGCCACTGGGCATTTACCTTTTGTCCACATAGTTTGCTTATTTTGTGAGTTGCATAGCTTGTATGTCTTTTTTAACCTGTTGGTTTGTGGATTCTTTTTAATCATTGTATATTTATATGCTATTTTCAATAAAGGTTTTTCTTTATTTTCTCATATTTCTAGTCTATTGGCATCTTTTCTTTTTAGGTTATATAACTTCCAACAAGTGCAGACAATTGATAAACAGGATCTCTCCCACTCAGAGCACCAGGTCATGATTAAAGAGGACCTGTCACCTCTCCTGACATGTCTCTTTCAGTAAATACTTGTATGCCCCATGAAATAATTCTGGAACTCGACAGCCGTATTTTCATGCCGTGCTCCCATACAAAGTATGGGAGCACGGCCTGTAAAAAACAAAAAGTAGGACATGCTCCATAATTCCGGCACGATTCTATGGCATGGACACCTATCCGTAGCAGTACGGAAAGGTGTCCGTGGCCAATAGAACCGGGCGTGTCCATAATTGCGGACCGTATTATGGTCCGCAATTACAGAGATTTTTTACGGTCGTGTGCATGGGGCCTCATTCTGTGTAGGGACACGCCCCTTTGATAAGGGGAATGGTGACACCCAGTTGTCAATTTATTCATAAATTTCTAGGAGGAATAACAGAGGAACGGCAGAATGCAGAGCTCTAAGAAAAGATGCTCCAGAATTATTTAGAAATATTTACTAAAATAGACATATCAGGAGAGATGACCTCCTCTTTACCTCTATGCTTTACCTCGATGTGAGACTTCTTTGGACTCAGGATCGGATGAGCTCATAGAAATCAGATATTAATGATATATCCTATTGATTTACAATCCATGTCTCTGGAGGGAAAAAGTTTAAATTAAAAAAAACATTTTTGACAAAAATAAATAAAGTAAATATAATATTTTATTAAATAAAAACACATAAACTAATAAATGAATAAATCATGACACCATTCCTTTAAATTTCTGATGCAGGACACAACTCCTCTGCAGTTCTCTGATCAGAGGTCGGGGGCAGGTCTTGAATAAGTCAGACTCCAGGACTCTCAGCAGATATAGTGCTTTCCCTCCATGTTATATTAATTACAGTTATATGAATATTCACAGGGTCATTATTATACCTTAGATTAAGTAGATGTGGCATAATCAATATTAATTGTACATCTGCTTAAATTATGGCGGACATTATGGCTATTAATATTGTGGGAACACTGTTGCTGTCACTATTATGGGTTCACTATGGTTGTGTTATGGGGCACTGTTGCTGTCACTGTTATGGGTTCACTATGGTTGTGTTATGGGGCACTGTTGCTGTCACTGTTATGGGTTCACTATGGTTGTGGTATATGGGGCACTGTTGCTGTCACTGTTATGGGTTCACTATGGTTGTGTTATGGGGCACTGTTGCTGTCACTGTTATGGGTTCACTAGGGTTGTGTTATGGGGCACTGTTGCTGTCACTGTTATGGGTTCACTATGGTTGTGGTATATGGGGCACTGTTGCTGTCACTGTTAGGGTTCACTATGGTTGTGTTATGGGGCACTGTTGCTGTCAGTTATGGGTTCACTATGGTTGTGGTATATGGGGCACTGTTGCTGTCACTGTTATGGGTTCACTATGGTTGTGGTATATGGGGCACTGTTGCTGTCACTGTTATGGGTTCACTATGGTTGTGTTATGGGGCACTGTTGCGGTCAGTTATGCGTTCACTATGGTTGTGGTATATGGGGCACTGTTGCTGTCAGTTATGGGTTCACTATGGTTGTGGTATATGGGGCACTGTTGCTGTCACTGTTAGGGTATGTTCACACGCACTGTTTTCAGACGTAATTCGGGCGTTTTTCGCCTCGAATTACACCTGAAAAAACGTCCCCATTACGCCTACAAACATCTGCCCATTGCTTTCAATGGGTTTTACGATGTTCTGTTCCCACGAGGTGTAATATTACGCGTCGCTGTCAAAAGACGGTGCGTAAAAAGACGCCCGCATCAAGGAAGTGCATTTCACTTCTTGGGACGTTTTTGGAGCCGTTTTTCATTGACTCCATTGAAAAACAGCTCCAATAACGTCCTTAAAATACGCAGCGAAAAACGGGAGTAGTTACAAAAACGTCTGAAAATCAGGAGCTGTTTTCAGGCGAAAACAGCTCCGTAATTTCAGACATATTTTGCAACTGCGTGTGAACATACCCTTATGGTTTCACTATGCTTGTGGCATGGGGCACTGTTGCTGTCACTGTTATGGGTTCACTATGGTTGTGTTATGGGGAACTGTTGCTGTCACTGTTATATGGGTTCTGTGGGTTCAATGTTATGATGTTCCAGTGGTTGTCACTATTATGGAGGTATTGTAGTTGTCACTCTCATAGGATGTCACTTTTGGATGTCACTGTTTTGGACCCTGTTCACATCACGCTATTTCCCCTTCATTTGACGTATATACCGGGAAAAGCTCCCAACTTATAACCCCGATAGAGGGCTGCGATATATTCCACTGTATGAAATGTATAGGTTCCCATTATAAAAAAACGTATATAGTGCGGTATACTTTTTATTACCATATACAATTGTATTGAATAGCGTAGTCTGATACACTAGTCCATACTTTTTTTTTGTGCTCTAACAGATGCCAAAAGAACACTCTTTTGGCCTTCCTCGGGCTAATAGAGCCCTATGGATACACTTTGCGTGTACGTTGGGAGCTTTTCCTGTTGTACACGCTAAGCATATATCACAAACATGGTGTGAACAGGACCTTAGATGTGGTTGGTTTTTTAGGAGGTCCTGCCAGAAAGGTGGATTTAATTGCATCTGTGTTATGAGGGCACCGTGGCCGGGTGTTTTATGAGGGCACTGTGGCCAGCTGTGTTATGAGGGCACTGTGTCCGGCTGTGTTATGAGGGAACTGTGGCTGGCTATGTTATAAGGGGACTGTGGCCGGCTGTGTTATAAGGGCAGTGTGGCCGGCTGTGTTATAAGGGCAGTGTGGCCGGCTGTGTTATGAGGGGACTTTGGCCGGCTGTGATATGAGGGCACTGTGGCTGGCTATGTTATAAGGGGACTGTGGCCGGCTGTGTTATAAGGGCACTGTGGCCGGGTGTTTTATAAGGGCACTGTGGCCAGCTGTGTTATGAGGGCACTGTGTCCGGCTGTGTTATGAGGGCACTGTGGCCGGCTATGTTATAAGGGGACTGTGGCCGGCTGTGTTATAAGGGCAGTGTGGCCGGCTGTGTTATGAGGGGACTGTGGCCGGCTGTGTTATGAGGGGACTGTGGCCGGCTGTGTTATGAGGGCACTGTGGCCAGCTGTGTTATGAGGGGACTGTGGCCGGCTGTGTTATGAGGGCACTGTGGCCGGCTATGTTATAAGGGGACTGTGGCCGGCTGTGTTATGAGGGCACTGGAACTGGCTGTGTTAAGAGGGTACTCTAGTTGGCTGTGTTATGAGGCCACTGTGGTTCTCACTGTTAGGCGACCTGCACATGTAGCGGATTTATTGGAGATTTTCCATCCGGGCTTGCGGGCAGAAAATCTGCAGCAGAAGACTGTTGTTCCTGCTGCTGAACATTTTCCGCAAGCAAATCAGAGCATGCTGCATATTCTCAAATCTTATTTTTTGCCTGGTGCAACGAGCGCCAATCAACGAGACAACTCGTTGATTGGTGCTCGATTGCTCCTTTGCCAAGGAGCTAATATGGGGACGAGCGCTTATTACTCTGATCTCTCGTCCCCATACATTTCTATCATGTCGGCAGCGCGTCTCCATGTTTACACAGGGAGATGTGCTGCCGACAACTATAATATTTTGAGCATTTAAAACTATACGATCAGCGGATGATCGAGTGTTTGCTAGTTCATCTGCTGATCGCTGACTTGTTTACACAGGGCAATTATCGGGAACGAGCGTACTGTGAACGCTGGTTTGCCCGATAATTGGCCGGGATAAAAGGGCCTAAACACTTGGTCATTTTGCTGCAGAAACGCCAATGTCTAGTAAGGACATTGTGTAGACCGAGAACCATTGTCTAGTGAGGGCCATTGTCTAGTGAGGGCCATTGTCTAGTGAGGACCATTGTCTAGTGAGGACCATTATCTAGTGAGGACCTTTGTCTAGTGAGGACTATTGTCTAAAAGGAACCAATGTCTAAAAAGAGAGGTAGAAAGTAATCAAGCATTATATCAAGCAGTCTAAGGCTGGCCATACAGTCGGCCAACGCTCATTCGGCCGACAGCTATTTCGCTAGACTCCCCCACTCACATGCACGCTCGGCCAAGCATGCATGTGTAATCAGGGAGAAAGTCGAGTCTGGCAGTGGCTTATCTAATAATGAAGAAAAGGATCTGCCATCAGAGGAGAGTCAAATCGCCGCCATACACTTTAGTCCCGCTGATATCAATGGGTTCGGCCAACATACAATTAATGTGTATGGCCAGCTTAAAAGCCAATAAGATCGTGGTGTGAAGACATGTCAATCAACAGTCCTGAAGAGGAGCCAAACTTTACAACTGAGCCATGTGAGCGACTTATCACACCTTCATCTACTCTAGTGCATCCATTTTTAATGGAGCATAGAAGCGCCTTTTTGCCCCCTTTAGTCCTCGTGTGGTTTTCAAAATATGATTTATTTATTTTTGGTCAAAATGAGTGGATACAAGTAATAAGGGAAGTCTTTCCTTTTACACATTTCTTGCCTTTAGGATCCATTAAACTGCCCTGTTGCACCTGGAGGGTTTTCTGGTCTTATGTAATAAAATCATTGTTTAATGAAAAGTTATACACTTTTCAATTTCTCACCATTTTCAGGATCTCTGCTTGCAGTCAATGAATGAGAGCATACTTGTTTTCATCCAAAGGCCAATAACCTGTTTTGATCATGTACAACTGACACTCGATAGACAGAGTTCTGCTTCAGTAAAAGGGTTGTCTCATGATAACAACCCCATTCCACATATGGATGTCATAGAGTGTGAACCTTCAAGTTGGCACCTCCCTTGCTGAGCCAAAACAGAGATCTGACAACAAAGAGGAACTCTCGCTCTGGTGGGCCCATCCCCTAGATTTCTTGTTGATGTATTGTCTTTTTGAAAGACCTGAATTTAATACTACATCCCCCCCTGCGGCAGCAGCAGCCAGACGCAGCTCCCCCCAATTAAAACAACTGATGACCAGGACTTAGAGAAGCCGGACCTGTGGCGATCAGCTCATCCTCAGGCTGGCTTCTTAATACAAAGGCGTTGTCTTGGTGAGAAAACCCCCTTTAACAAGCCCTTCACCTGTGTTCACTGTGTCAAAATGTCTCTGTCGGAGTTCTCCTTTAATACCATCGTGTGTTTTCTAAAAATAATTCTGGCATGTCTTTTAAATATTGTGTTGATATCACACAAGAACACACAAATTTTTTTCAAAATAAATAATTATATTGATAAAGTTATAGCTTTTTCTTGCATTAATATGACATGCTGAGGACCTTTCTGTGTCAGCACAGGCAGACTCAGGGAGATGAGGGGAGAAACAGCCAGAGACAGGGAGGCAAAGGAATATGAGAGATGAAGAAGAAGAAAAAGAAGAAGAAGAAGAAGAAGAAATAGGAGTATAAGAATAAGAAGAATAGAAGGAGGAGAAGAAGAAATAGAAGGAGGAGAAGAAGGAAAAGAAGAAGCAGGTGAAGAAGAAAAAAAGAAGAAGAAGGAGGAGAAGGAAAAAAAGAAGAAGGAGGAGGAGGAGCAGAAGAAGACGACGAAGAAAATGATAATGATGATGATTGATGAAGAAGAAGAAGAAATAGGAGAAGAAAAAGAAGAAGGTGAAGAAGAAAAAAAGAAGAAGAAGAAGGAGAAGGAAGAATAAGAAGAAGGAGGAGGAACAGAAGAAGAAGGAGGAGGAGAAGAAAATTAAGAATAAATAGATGGAGGAGAAGAAGAAAAAGAAGGAGGAGAAGAAGAAAAGAAGAAGAAGGAGGAGGAGCAGAAGAAAAAGAGGAAGGAGGAGAAGAAAAAATATAAAGAAGAAGAAAAAAAAAGAAGGAGGCGGAGAAGAAGAAGAAAAAAGAAGGATGAGGAGAAGAAGAAAAAGAAGGAGGAGGAGAAGGAGGAGGAGAAGAAAAAAGAAGAAAAGGAAGAAGGAGGAGGAGAAGAAAAAAGAAGAAAAATTATTAAAACAGAAAAAGAAGAAGAAAAAAAAGGAAGAGGAGGGGGAGAAAAATAAAGGAGAAGAAGAAAATGAATAATAATAAGAAGGAGGAGAAGCCAGCAGAGAGATAAGAGTGAGGCAAGAAAGAACGCTAAAAAAATGTACTGGCGAGAAGGAAGACAGAGGTTATCACAATAACAAATAGTAGACATAGGAGGGCAGAGAGAGGGAAGACTAGTGAAGCAATGGATGAAGTAGGAAACAGTGTAGGAGTCATCTAAAGAAGATCAAATAAACCTGAGCTATTATTTCACAGTTGAATACGTCAGAGCTTTGAGATAATATCTCAGGGCATGTTTAGTTGGCTATCCGTAATAAAAGATAGGGTCAGACTGGCCCACCAGAGAATCTTCTTCCACATTAATGGACCCCAAAGGTCCAGCAGAAGACAACCCCATTTGGAGTAATCCAATCACTTGCTATGGATTTCCTATGGGTCAATTCCGAAATAGCCTATTAGACCTTATTAATGATATGTCCTAACAACCAATTCATTTAATAGGGGACGTTCACAAGTTCTATATACATAGGAGTTCAGCCTTCAGAATCATCTACTCTGGTAGGCCCAAGAAACTCCAGTGTGACACTGATAATATGCCAGTATGAAAAAAGCGAAGGGAAGACAGAAGGAGGACATAGAGAGAATAAGGACAATTGAAGAAGCTGAAAGAAGATACAAAGAAGCTTGGACAAGTGTTACGAAATGGTGACCAGCCAGATAGAAGGCCAGGCAACCAGTTGATGGAGGAAGATTGAGAATGAAAAACTGATATGACACAAGGCAGCATAAAAGAGTACAGAAAGGGAATAAGCAAGAATGCATCAACCCAAGTAAAGTAGCCTTGAGCAAGATGTACAGGATAAGAGGAAATTGAGAGGAAGAGTATTAGGAAAATACAAGTAGCTCAGGAAGACAAAGAGGAAGCAGAGATATCAGCCTCTGGGTTGAGATGAAGTGGGATGGACAGAAACACAGACTAATACACTGAGGGATGTAGCCGGCATTACATATAAAACAGCCACGTGGGAACATCAACAGTACAAAGGGCAGTGTAATCTCCTCTCAAAGTCTGTAGTGCCTTCATCTGGCATAGGAGTTGGGACAACACATCCCAATATTTATTTCTTTTTTTGGTAAGCATATAAACAGGACATTTTTTATTAGCATTTAACCTGCCAACTGTTGAAGAATGGGTCTTGGTCCTTGGGTGTGCTTATTGTAATGCACATGTACAGCGAGAGTACTCAAGTGCCAACCAGTTGATAGATCACCTCATGTTGCGCCTCTGTACATAATCACCATGAGGTGAGGTGCTTGCAGGAAAATCTGGAGAACGAGATGATTTGCAGAAAAGTCAAAAAGTTTGAACACATGTTCACAATACAACCCTTTCTTGGCAACCTTGTCTCCTCATGATTCACAGCCATTAATAGACATTGTCAAGTCCAAGATCTCAGATCGATTGATGGCCTTTGAAAGAGATGTGCAGTAATGTAGCTCCCTCCAGAAATAGTCCAACACTCATCTTCTATATGATATTTTATAACTGGACCAGGAAGACATGTAGCTGGATTATGGCGACATGATCATGTGGGGACGAAATGGTAGACAAATCCATGTCTTCTAAGGAGGGCAGGTTGGGTTGGACAACATGACTTAGTGTTACTGGGAACCCCATGGATATCTGTTTACCCACAGTTCTGGGCAAGCCTAGATTCAGAGCTATCCCATGGTGATCACAGAGTATAATTGGATACCTTCCTTTATTTTTTACTTAGCGTTTTTCCAGGAAAATATTAAGTCCTCACAACATGAAAGGAGCTCAGGTGACCCAACTCAATGGCTAATCCTGTACTCACCATTCTTGGCGTTATTAGGAGGTACAGTGGCTGACCACTGTGCTGTTTTTCAATACACACATATGGTTTCCACTTGTTTGGGCAGTGACATGCAGGAGCTGCTACCCCCTAAAATCTAGACATAGGGCCAGGGGGCTGGCAAATGGCTTTATCCTGATTGGCTTGGGAATCCCAGGGCTTGAAGGGTACCATCCATCAGTACATCAACATGCCAGTCTGATGCTACTGATGGAAACTAAGGGCAGTGGAAGCTGACAATTCATAGGTTCTGTAATCTGTGACCACTATGACTGGCATTGGGTACCACGTGTAAACTGGGTGGAGAAGATGCAGTGACACAGGCAGAAGTTCAAGATGTGATATGGATCGAGTTGCTTTTCCAGAGTAATAGCAGAGGGAGCCATGAGAAATGGAGTTTCTCCCTCCTCCATATCTTCGGTTTCAGGAGGAGAACATTGAAAGGACTAAATGACTACACCTCAAGATGTGGTAAATTGTATGGGAAAGCCTGGGAACTGACAGTATTGTCCTTAGCTATCTCTTTCAGCTACAAGTGAGATCTGACAGTAGAAGACTACGTGGAGCATCAAATATATATATATATAGGATATGAGAGCGACTGGAAATTCTTCATCTTGGGGACAATATAGAATACTTGAATAAACTAAAAGGCCATTGTTAACTGTTCCTCTCAAAATAATAAAGTAACTGAAAAAGTAGACTGGAGTTCGGAATACGGAGTTCTCTCCAATCTCTGCACCAATCAGCTTTCATATTGAACACTGTAAACGTTACTGACTATGACCATCACCCTATGCTCACTAAAGCGGGCCAAAATGGTGGAGATCGATGAATTTGCAGTAGTAAATACTGAAACTCATTATATAGGTCATGGTATCATTGTATCACTCGATGAGAAAGGTTGTGTGTCTGACATCAAATAAAATAGCACCAGTGTTTTTTACCGGGCTACAGAGTCCCATCCATTGTCACTCCAGTAGTGAGATCGACATGGGAGTTGTGGCTTAAAACATACTTACCATAGTAATCGTAATAGGTATTCGAGGCAGCCATATTGGTGGCTATTGAAACATTCAACTCTCCATTCATTAGGAGCTCGTGACATAACTGATCTATGAGCCACAAAGTGCCTCATACCTCAATCGTATCACTGTCTGGTAGGGTCAACTTTCATGAAGGTTGGTTGGGTCCACCAACTGCTTGTACTATGTGTAGCGGAGAGGTTCCTCAGAGCCACAACTGATAACATGACACTGGAGAACATGGATATAAGAAGTCTTTTTGCTGTAACTTGGAATATAAGTAAAATCTCAGCATCCTCTTAAGCAGGTCCTTGTTTGGAAGCTGCTAGAGGCCGTTTAGGCAAAACTATGGTCCTCTTCTCAACTTCTGTAACTCATTCAATGAGTTAAAGCCAACTTGACATATTGGACCATCTAATGTCCTCTTTCCTTTTTGCAAAATTGTGCTACTTTACTTCAGTGGACATGAGATGATTTTGGGATAAGACCCAAAATGGAAAAAAAAATACAAAAATAAATAAATTATCCCTATTTTTATGCCCTCGACTTCACCCTAATGAAACGTCTCACAACTTATGTGAGAGGCAGCCCATGGAATGTTTGAGTTCTAGAAGAATGCCTCTTATTGTATCTTCAGTTCCCCCTTAGAAGCCCTTGATATGGCAGTAGGCTTCCAGGCTAGAGAACAAGATATAGAGAAACCACAAGCCTACGAAAAGCATGGCAGTGAGGGATTTGGAGAGGCGAGTCCCTCCAAGCTCCCCTCCTATATGGGGTCTACGACGATATAAGAGGACACTGATACTGATGAATGCAAATATGGTGAAGAGTGTGACCGAAAAAGCCAAAGAACCCGTCTTCACCACAAAGTCTTTTCCTTGGATAGCCCAGTAGATTGCAGCCACGGACCAGGCCACCCCAATACCCAAAAAGACATTCACTGCATTGCTGCCCGTCACATTGCCGATGCAGGCATCTGCATACTGGTCCTGTGTTGCGGCCACCTTACTTGCAAAGGTATCTGCAAAATAAAGCAAACATACACAATCAGAAGGATGGATTTTCTACTTGATACATATAGCTAGCCCAACCAGCCCTTGCTATTTTTGTTCTGTTTTAGTGTTCCTAATGAGACCTGACATTTTATTTTTTTTGAGGGGGGTGGGGGCTTTGGATATCATGATATTGGGTTGGGAAGCTCTGCATTAACCCCAAAAATACCACTGCTAATTCTCGGGTAAAAAGATTTCTTACCAGGGATAGATGTACCAAGTGCTACGAACACCACAGCTGTTACTGAGTCCTTCAGCCCTACGGTGCAGCCAAAATGTGAGGCTAGGTCGCCAATGACTGCAGTAAGAAGCCCCACAATAATGATGCAGACAAAAAAGCAGGCCCAGCCATTCCAGTATTCTGTAGGGGGCACAAAGGCGAACAGGACTTTCCAGAACACTGTAAGGAAGTGCATGACGTAGTCAAAACAGGAAGGGAGTTTTTCTTCTCTCCCATCATCCTCCTCTTCCTCATCACCTAGAGAATTTAGGGGAGACAGACAGGAACATTATAGGCCATATATACAGAGTTCTTTTATGTCATTACAAAGTATTCTTAAAGGGGTTACATGGAGACCAAAAATTATTATCAGTGTAGTCACTGCAGTATGTGATATACTCGCTAATATACATTCCGGTCCCCCGTCACACTGATTATGAGATTTTCATCGATTTTTATAGCGCTTCCAGGGGGACCGGAAGTCTGGTTGCACAGCCTTTTTTGATGATGATACGACTCTTCCTTATGTGACCGGTCCCGCTGTATTCTATGTACTCGCTGTACTACTGCCCGTGCTTGTACAGAGTACAGCGGAGTTGGTCACATGACAAAGAGTCATATTGTCATCACAGAAGACTGTGCAACTAGACTTCCGGTCCCCCGGCAGCGCTATAAAAAATCTATGAAAATCTCAGAATCAGCACGACGGGGGAACGGAATGTATATTAGTGAGTGTATCACATACTGCAGCGACTACACTGATAATCATTTTTGGTCCCCGCATAACCCCTTTAATCCAAACTCAAATAGTTAGATTATACTGATTAAAGGAATAATAATAATATTATGAGACTGCATTAAAGAGAACCTGTCACCACTCATGACATGTCTGTTTAAGTAAATAATTGTATTCTCCTTGAAACAATTCTGGAGCATCTTTTCTAAGAACTCTATGTTGTGCCGTCCCTCTGTTATTCCTCCTAAAAATGTATGAATAAATTGACAACTAGGTATTACTACTTGGGGGAGTGTCCATACACAGTCTGACTCTATCCAATTACTGCTCACAGTTTCAGACTGTGTAGGAAAAGGTCCCGTTGACAAGGGGAATGGTAACACTCAGTTGCCAATTTATATATACATTTCTAAGAGGAATAATAGAGGAATGGAAAAGAGTCTCCAGAATTGTTATTTCATGGGAAACACAATTATTTACGAAAATAGACATGTCAGGAAAGGCAACAGTTCCACTTTAATCTTCTGACTATGAAAACCTTGGGTGATTGTTGGGTTAGTGTGCTTGTCTAGTCTGGCCACCCTTATGAATATAGCCAAACTGAATATTTATCCTTTGGGCAGGTGTAGGTCATGTGCGGTCTAAAACTTTCCTCCTCGGACGAAGAAGTGAGTCTGCACAAAGGTGCCAAGTGCAGGGTTCCTTAAGGGTCTTGGTGGCATCTAGGTGGCTTTAGGAGTGCTGTATGTCCATAGTGATGTCTAGGGGCGTAGCTAAAGGTGGTGCAGAGGCAGTAGTCGAACCTGGGCACTGGGGCCTGAGGAGGCCCAAAGGCCCCTCTGCTACATAAGAAGACATTAGTGTTATAAAATGTTCTTGCCCAGGTGTCAACCTGGGAGACCCCTTTACAGGGTGATACTCGAGCTGCGAGTCACGACAAACATGAAAGTGGTCTTTTTGAGAGGTGTGGCTTATACAAAAGGCCATAGTGAAATATATTTGGACCCCTTATATTAATATCAGACCCCAGAATAGATATCTAAATTCATTTCAGACCCAACACCTGACCCTAAGTATATTCAGACCCTTTATATTAATGTCAAACCCCAGATGAGACCCTTTTATTGAAATCAGACCCCAGACCAGACTCCCTTAAAATCATTCAGACCCCCAGATCAGACCCTTAACTTTATTCAGACCCCAGGCCAGATCCCCAACTTTACTTCAGACCCTGATCCCCTATATTAATTTCAGATCCCCGACCAGACTATATACTTATCATTGTAAGTATTCCTAGAATGGGGCTGCTCCTGCGCCCTATTTTAAGCCTCCCTCCCCGAGAACTGGGAGAAAACTATATATCACCAGGTGACTAGGTAAAGGAAACTAAAAATAGGGTGACTTCTATGAGAATTGACATGTCTGCACTTGGAAGGTTGAGGGTCCTTGTTACAGATTTTGCATTCGGGCCCAAAAGCTTCAAGTTACATCTCTGTTCAGGTCTTTCAGTGGTGGGAAATAAATAACCGTCTGCGCACGGGTGAATCAGCGTAGCTGAAATTCTTAGTTATATCATAAGTGGCCTCACAGGAATAACTTAGAACATGTTCTAATGGGAACACTTGAAAAACAGAGAGCTGAGTGCCAACTCCTAAAACACAGCTGTGAATGTTTTACAGGGATATTTTCATTTACTGTCACTAGAGGGCGCTAGAGTCTTCTGGAAGGCTGTCCTAGGGAGCGCTATTCCAATCACAAGTTCCTCAATCGTTGTGTACTGTCTTGGGGAATATGGCCCACGCAATACTGTAATTACATACTGGCAATATGCCAGTATTAGAAAATGTGCCCCGTTATATTCAGCTACATAGCCCGGGCATAGAGATATTGGTTTCTGACAGAATAGGGGCTTGTGTAAAAATAGATCAACTGTACACTAACATATAACTAGTTATTAGGAATTGGCGAATATTAATAATATTCTAAATATTAATATTCAAATAAACATTTTGAAGTGTTCCTTTTTGTACAAATCACACATTAATTATAAGGGGGATTACATTAAAACAATTAATTCATAATCATGGTTTGGTATTAATCTGGTCAGATTAGGGGCTACTTATAAGAGATTTATACATTATGGGGGGCTTGTGAATAAAAATACTGTTGGGAGCACCCAACTGAGAAAAAAAACTACAACTCTCAGCATGCCCTGTTTCACATCACCTGGAAAGCCACAGGTAGAAGACCACTGCATTAGAATATAACTTTTTGGATGGATTTGCCCTTGATCAGAATGATCGCTGGGGGAGAGACTACCGCGACCACTACTGATGTCTAAATTTAAGGGGTCATGGCTCTCATCTGATTCCCACACCCCTTCAGCCAGCCACACTTTGGCTTTACTCAGAAGACACCAGGTCAGTCATGTTATAGCAGATGGATCACGACCCATCGTTAATTAATGACATATCTTACCAAAATCATAATCGTAAATGAAAAAATTAGGAAGCTCCTTTAATGCCAATAGATATTGATTTTCCAAATAAAGGTTCGCTAGACAGGCCGACACCGAACGATTATTGGGTCAAATGTTTAAAATAGTTCACAATGGACCAAAAATAGATGGAGCTTTTTATTTATTAGACTGAGCACCTGACGGATGACTGTCATGCAGTTTTACTAAGCAAATTTAATAGAATTCATACACTCACCTGCGCTGACGGTAATGGCTTCCATGAACTGCTCCCTCCAGGAATGGGTGCCAATCACCAGAGCCAGGTTTGTCTTCTTTATAAGTTTGTCCACTGTGCTCTGTTAGTGAGATAGGAAGATGAATAAAGCTGAATCTTCGTTAAATTCACCAGGCCAGGTGAAAAAGACGTTTTAGTGGCTACAACATCTGGAAATATTCCATTATTCTAATACAATAGAAAGTGCCCCTCATAATGAGAAAGAAAAAATATTCGTTGCCCATAGAAACCAATCGCGGTCCACTTTTCATTTTATAAACATTATTGGTCGTTATGTATGATTGAAGTGCTACCTACAACAGCAGCCCTCTGGGGACTTCACAGCACCCAAATGTTTATGGCGTTCTGCCGCCATCCTGGAGATTTGACCATGTTTGATCAGAGTAGACTGATTTATTGTCATAGCAATATCGATAAAGCTGTATCTTTTACACTTTATGTCATGACCCCCCCCAGGTCGTGCCTAAAACTTTGGAACAGTACTGTATATATATATATATGTGTGTGTGTGTGTGCGCGTATGTATGAATATGAATATATATGTATATGAATATAAATATATAAATGTATATATAAATATATATATATATATATATATATATATATATATATATATATATATATATATATTGCTAAAAAGCATTTGGACAACATGTAAAAATCAATACATCCAGGATCTGCTGCCATCTGAAGAAGCTCCGTTTACATAAAATATATGATATATTGATAAGAAGCTGTAGAAGGATATGTACAAGTGAATGCATCCCCAGATCTGCTCCCAAGCTCTAAACATCATTATTTTGGGAAAATCTCTCAAGGATTGTGTCCTTAGAAGTCCAAGTCATTACCCAAATCCATGTATTTAGTTTTGGAGGAACATTTGGTAAAGATCTCTAGGATATAAATGCAGGAACAAATAATAATCAGAAAAAAAACATAAAACAAATAATTTAAACTTAATGAGGTTTTACTCCAATGGGATGACATAGTCATTGTCCTGCACAAGACTACGTAGAGGCTTTGCTTACATCTTTATGTCCCTTTAGCCATGTCCTAATGAGTAAACATTCATTTATTTTCATAGCCCTTGGATATGGCATAGATTTGCATTGGGTGTAATTGTATCAAGGGAGTCGTTGTGGGTCATATCCATAGGCAACATAAATAATTAACCAGACTAAATAACATAAGGGTAGGGCTGACAAGAAATAAGAGGCATGACTTAATGGAGTTAGTAAAATCCACATAAGGGTTTATACAGTGATGTAAAACAATGTGGAAGTTTAGACTTTCTGACGAATGTAGTGTATATATGGCTGCCATCCTGCAGGAGCCTAATTGAGTACATATCTGGCCATAGAAGTGGTAAAGGCACAGCAGAGGGGCATATGGGGAAGGGGCATTGTAACGCCGGGTCGCCTTCCTGCCCACATTTCCATTCTGCCTGTGGCCGCACCACTCCTCCTGCTTGCAGCTGACAGTTCCTTTGGGCCAACGCACAAATTCAAAAACTTCCCTATCCAATCCCTGTTGCCCTAGGCCTATTTAAAGCAACTTTTCTGATAACCTGGGGCCTGAGCAACTTTGGTACAACACAGTTGTTCCTGTTCCTGTTTGCATCCTGATACCAGTCCGCACCGTGCTACGTGCTATCAGTTATATCCAGCTATCCACTATCAGCCTGTATCCAGCTATCCAGAACCAGCCTGTATTCAGCTATCCAGAACCAGCCTGTATCCAGCTATCCAGAACCAGCCTGTATCCAGCTTTCCAGAACCAGCCTGTATTCAGCTATCCGCTATCAGTCGGTATCCAGCTATCTACTATCCGTCTGTATACAGCTATCCGCTACCAGCCTGTATCCAGCTATCCGATTACCAGTCTGTATCCAGCTATCCGCTACCAGTCTATATCCAGCTATCCGATTACCAGTCTGTATCCAGCTATCCACTACCAGTCTGTATCCAGCTATCCGCTACCAGTCTGTATCTAGCTATCCACTACCAGTCTGTATCCAGCTATCCACTACCAGTTTGTATCCTGCTATTCGCTACCAGTCTGTATCCAGCTATCTACTACCAGTCTGTATCCAGCTATCCGCTACCAGTCTGTATCTAGCTATCCGCTACCAGTCTGTATCCAGCTATCCACTACCAGTTTGTATCCTGCTATTCGCTACCAGTCTGTATCTAGCTATCCGCTACCAGTCTGTATCCAGCTATCCACTACCAGTCTGTATCCAGCTATCCACTACCAGTCTGTATCCAGCTATCCACTACCAGTCTGTATCCAGCTATCCGCTACTAGTCTGTATCCAGCTATCTACTACCAGTCTGTATCCAGCTATCTACTACCAGTCTGTATCCAGCTATCCACTACCAGTTTGTATCCTGCTATTCGCTACCAGTCTGTATCCAGCTATCTACTACCAGTCTGTATCCAGCTATCCGCTACCAGTCTGTATCCAGCTATCTACTACCAGTCTGTATCCAGCTATCCACTACCAGTTTGTATCCTGCTATTCGCTACCAGTCTGTATCTAGCTATCCGCTACCAGTCTGTATCCAGCTATCCACTACCAGTCTGTATCCAGCTATCCACTACCAGTCTGTATCCAGCTATCCACTACCAGTCTGTATCCAGCTATCCGCTACTAGTCTGTATCCAGCTATCTACTACCAGTCTGTATCTAGCTATCCGCTACCAGTTTGTATCTAGCTATCCGCTACCAGTCTGTATCCAGCTATCCGCTACCAGTCTGTATCCAGCTATCCGCTACCAGTCTGTATCCAGCTATCTGCTACCAGTAGGTATCTAGCTATCCGCTACCAGTCTGTATCCTGCTATCCATTACCAGTCCGTATCCAGCTATCCGCTACTAGTCTGTATCTAGCTATCCGCTACCAGTCTGTATCCAGCTATCCACTACCAGTTTGTATCCAGCTATCCACTACCAGTCTGTATCTAGCTATCCGCTACCAGTCTGTATCCAGCTATCCGCTACCAGTCTGTATCCAGCTATCTACTATCAGTCTGTATCCAGCTATCCACTACCAGTTTGTATCCAGCTATCCGCTACCAGTCTGTATCCAGCTATCTACTACCAGTTTGTATCCAGCTATCCTCTACCAGTCTTTAATCCAGCTATCCGCTACCAGTCTGTATCCAGCTATCCGCTACCAGTCCGTATCCAGCTATCCGCTACCAGTCTGTATATAGCTATCCGCTACCAGTCTGTATCCAGCTATCCGCTACCAGTCTGTATCCAGCTATCCGCTACCAGCCTGTATCCAGCTATCCGCTACCAGCCTGTATCCAGCTATCCGCTACCAGTCTGTATCCAGCTATCCGTTACCAGTTTGTATCCAGCTATCCGCTACCAGTCTGTATATAGCTATCCGCTACCAGTCTGTATCCAGCTATCCGCTACCAGTCTGTATCCAGCTATCCGCTACCAGCCTGTATCCAGCTATCCGCTACCAGCCTGTATCCAGCTATCCGCTACCAGTCTGTATCCAGCTATCCGTTACCAGTTTGTATCCAGCTGCCCGCTAACCGTCTGTATCCAGCTATCCCCTACCAGTCTGTATCCAGCTATCTCCTACCAGTCTGTATCCAGCTATCCACTACCAGTCTGTATCCAGCTATCCATTACCAGTCTGTATCCTGTTACCCGCTATCAGTCTGCAACCTGCTATCTACTGCCAGTCTATATTCAATTACCCGAGACAAGCCTGAGGCTTACTACCTGTTACGAACTGTGACTTCTGATCCTCACCCATCTGCCACGGTATCATCTGCCATTGCCCGCACCCTTGGTGTACTACACTATTGTCTCTTGGTCTGCTGGGCCAGCTGCTACTCACACCGGAACCACCTCAAGAGGTAGCGACCTGGTAGTCTCCCCACAGCGAAATCCAGATCCCCGTAAGGGTGTTAAAGGTTAAATACCGGGGAGACTACTTAGATGATCCCTTTAGAAGTGGCCCTAAGTCAAACCGGTAGGGTAACACAGTGGGTTCACAATCCACTGGTCCTTACAGGCACACAGCAAGTGGCAGACAAGAGCAGCTAGAAAAAACATGGTATATCCCTATAGGTAAGGAAATATATCCTATAGATTGATCTAATGTCATATATTTAATTATATAAGTATTTATTCTTACTACCTATCTGTGTGCCGGTATAATTTGTGCACTGTATGGCGGCTTAATTTGGGCTCTATGTGGTAGTTTTATTTAGGCAATGAATGGCGGTATGATTTAGACAATGTATGGGCATATTATTTGAGCACTGTATGGCAGTATTTAAAAAATTGTATGACTGGAGGCCTGGGCATCGGATTCCTTAAACCCTTGCAAACACCCCTGTAAGAAAAATACAGTTTTCAAGCAGAATTAGGCTTTAAAAACGGTGGATCAGAAAAACGACAACCAAATTTACCCAAAAACTATTATAGGTGGTGTTGAGGTGAAATATTCTCTATATGGGGACATATAAACCTGTGAATTACCGTAAATATTCAGGACTATGCATGACCTCTTACCCACTGACCTCACATTACATTATTGCTGTATCCCGCAGGATTAGCTGCCAGTACAGGATTAGCTGCATGGAACGTCACATGTAAATAGAACTGTAGTACAATCTGGTGATATAAAACCAGAGCATAACACAAGACAAGGGATTTCTAGACCCTCCACCGCTCAGGGCCGGATGCCACCTCAGCAGCAATAGCGTACAGCTCATATAGAAGCCATTTCTGCTACCACAGCACCGCAGATACGCTTAAGCTTAAATAAGGATTATACAGCATTCTTCCCCTCTTTATGGGTTTACTACAGCAAAAAGCAGATAAATCCTTGTGCTAATCTGGTCCTTGTACTTTACGAGGAATCCTGAAAGTGATAATTATGAAGTTGGAGGAGAAGGAGCTTCAAGGCTGATGGATGAGAGGTGTCTATTTATTAATATGTCAGTTTATTATTATTATTTATTTTATTCATTTATATAGTGCCAACATATTCCACATCGGAGATTGTTATCACTGTCATCGGTCCCTGTCCCCATTGGGACTCACAATCTAAATTCCAAATTAACCAATCAGTATGTTTTTGGTTTAGGCCTCATGCCCACTTCAGTTTTTTTCTTCAGGGTGTTATCCATTTTTTTAACTGATAGCACCCCGACACATTCATTTCTATGGGGCCATCCACACTTCCGTTGTTTTTACGGTTCCGTTCGTCCGTTCCGTCAAAAGTAGTGCATGTCCTACTTTTGTTCGTTGTTCAGTGACCGTGTGGCCCATTGAAGTCTATGGCTCCGTCCAAAAAACGGACGGCACACGGAAGGCATCCGTGTGCCGTCCGTTTTTCATGGATCCGTTGCTAAGCAACGTCAGGGCGTGTTAAAGTTCCCTGCATTCAACGCACAAGATGGATTTTAACGGACCGTTTAAAACGGAACAACGGAACGGACGCAGAGTGACAACGGAAACCACACGGATGTCACAACAGACACATGGATCTGTTTTAAACGGACGTGAAAACGGTGAAGTATGTGTGCATGAGGCCTTACGCCTCATGCACACGACCGTGTGTGCCGTCCGACATGTTCTATCTTTCCTCGGATCGCAGACTCGGACCATTTTTCACGGACCCGATTAACCCGTCAAACTGAATGGGTCCGTGAAGATTATCGGGTGCCACTCGGATGCCGTCAAAAACGGCCCGAGTGGCACAACGGTCGTGTGCAAGAGACCTTAGGGTTTGAGATGGGATTTGAGCTAGGTCTACATCTGCGTAGGAGGTTCTGTTAGGAGCCTCCATTGCAGATTACATCAAATTTGATGGAAAAAATAACGCTATTCTTTTTGGTAAAATGACAGACACCATGACGAAACCCGACGGAACCCATTATAAATTAATGGGGTGCGTCAGGGGAACCATTGTTTTTCGTCATGTGACGGATCCGTCACAGCATTGAATTCTGTTTTTCTGCTCCTTTAACTGAACATAAAAACGGAATTCTTAGAGCAGATGTGAACCTCGCCTTAATGGAGCGGGATCCTAACCATGGTTATATCTCTTTTCAAGTTTTATGGCATTTAAATGTATAATTCTACTGTAGTTTAGGGGTGTCTATACATGTTGCGGCTGTGCGGTGGTAGCGTGCCGCACATCTGAGAACCGTTCGGCAAAACTGAAAAACAATTTTACTGCAAATTGTCATGGTTTGCAATGTGCTTTTTGCCTGCGTGGACCACTACCACCACACGGCTGCTACGTGTACGACACCCAACAATCTATTCACACATCATGGCAAAAATCACGATATGACCACACCGATTGAATAGACCCTTTGGCTGAGGCTAGACTTAGAATTTTTTTGGAGTGATAAATTGCTGTCAATAGGAATGTAGTGAAATCTTGCAAAAACATAGTGATCGGTTCATTGCCTTTCTATGAAACTGACCCGTATGTGTTTGAGAACAGGAATTTAGATTGTGGGCCCCATCAGGGACAGGGAAAGATGTAAGTGATGATCATATCTAGCAGCACTGCAGAATATGTTGGTGCTATATAAGCAACGGAAATACATAACTAAGTAAAAATTTGGCCATGAGAAATGGTTTTGAGAGTGTCGACCAACTATCTGGTCAAAAACTCAAAAATATCACATCAACATTGAACAATTGATTGGACTGGTTGGGTGTTTCCACCTGTGGGTCTTCTGCATTCTCTGTTATTGGGATTGTTAGCCAATTAACAATGACTGGTTATAAAAATAGACATTTTGAGAGAAATGTCCATAATGGCCAACATTTTTTGGAGGCTCTTCTATATGTATGGATTCATCACCCAACTTCAACAGACTACAATGGCGGATAACAGTCTTGCAAGTTGTTGGGGACTCAACAACTGGCTATTCAAATGACCCATCATCCATAAGGTGGACAACTACACTCTAATGTCTACAGATAGAGGTGAGGTCACTACAGATTCCATCGCTATCCATCAGAGGAAACGTCCTATGTTTCACCCCAAATGGGGTCTTTTTGGCTTGTGATTCATACCAATAATAATGAGGATCACACCAAAAATGGCTATTGTTGTGTCCTAGTATACTGGAGCTTTCACCAGGTGTCTTAGAGCATAACAGTGCGCAACAATATATAGACACTACCTTAAATTCATAAGACTCTTCAATAATGATCTCTAACTTGGAGTGCTCCCCAAGTATTGGCTTTCCCATCTCTGCAATCCTCCAAGCCTCCTCCTCCTCTGCAGTCAGCTTCTTGTCTTCCTCGTCTGATCACAGAAAGAACATATCTTAGAAATCATCACAAGCTCAGGATAGTATAAGACATTACATATTCTATACTATAGCCATTAAATAGGCAAACTAGCCTTACGGGGTACAAATTATATCCTTAAAGGGGTCGCATGGTTTATAAAAGCCTTAGCAGGGAATTCTGAGGGTGGGTCCCCCATTCAGCACTCTTGTGAAGAACAGCTGCAAAGAACCTGTTGATTTCAATGTGAACTGTGTAATGCTTAATTTCCCCTGTGGGGGCACTGCAGGGAAATTGAAAACTTGCTGCCAAGTTCCTCCACGAATTACAACTGATTACTAGGTGTTCCAGCACTGGGATACCCTGTGATTATCTTATCGTTGGGTGAAACCTTTCTAACAAAATGTAGATTTTTCAAAGCAGACTACCCCTTTAACACTATAAAGGTAAGGCAGGACAAGCATAGCCTTTTTTACTGTACTGTAATGCTAAGCCGATATTTACAATCACTTTACTAAACTCTTTCAACAATTTTTTTGTAGCCTAGTAATATGATTCCCTTATTTACAGCAGTAAAGCAATGCTACAACCATATCATTATATTGTATGGACTATCAGACATCCCCAAAGAGGAATTCCGATGGTCCAGGAAAATAAGGACAGGATTAAAATTCTACAAAATATATAATGCTTTTTCTATCAAATGCCAGTTAATTGAAATCATTTTTATTTTGTGGTATATCTCGTGCAATGAACATTAAAAAACAATGAAGACAAAGAAAAGGTCTTACCCTGATTGAGTAACAGAGCTGGAGAGGCAGAAGAAAGAAGAAAGTGAGAAGACAGAATTGAAGTATCAAATATCAAGAATAAGCAGATGCCCCACTGCCCTTCACGTGCACCCAAGACGTTCACATAGGGCCCCATAGCAAAACTCAAACTGGGCCTCATAGAAAAACTCACTGCCCACTGAAATTTCCACTGAATTTTTTACACCTTTATTTCACTTAACCTCACCCACTATGTTTTTAGGTTCTAAAATTCTATTAGTACCAATTAGAGACACACAATACGGAGGATAATACGGATCTGTCAACGGCAAAATGTTGATTGTTTCCAAGTAGCAACAAGATAAATTCATTAATAAACTTCACAATGTAGAAACAATCTGATCATTAAATGAAAACATAAAAATAGAGTAGTGAAGGCACAGAACATCTGACCACTAGGGGGCAATGTTGAGACATCGAACTTTCCCATGTTATAACATTGTGTTTTATTATTTTGCAAGGTCATTTGTACATTATACTGGTCAGGAATCAGTTTTACGTTACTTGTTATAATGCAAGTACCTAATAGGAATCTGAACATTTCTATATTTTTTTTTATATTTTTTAACTCCAAAATCCTATTTTTATTCCTGATAATATATTTTGTGCAAATGATTTCCAACACCTTTTCAAATTCGTGACTAATAAAGTTACAATCACAAATGTGGTGTATAACAAATTCTCAAAGTTTTCCTATTATGGAGAATAGCATTCACAAAATTTTGACTCCTGCATATAACATAACACAGGTGCTTTATGGGTACATTTATAGGAAATCTCCCAAAAAAAAAAGTCTGTAGACTCATTAATGAACTATTTTTTAGTCTACGCAAAACTTAAAAAAATAATTAATACACTGTTATGCCTATTATTATGTCTATTGCAGGGCCTGAGGGGGCGGTGCATGACACAGACACTCTTTCTGTAAAGCATCTGCCAGGCACAGCTTCTGTGTCAATGCCCATAGGTAATCAGTCTGCACCTGCTTCTATGTCTTTGAGACTGACTCCATCTTCCACCACTCAGGATGGCAGGCTTAGGAGTGGGAGAGCCTATCACAGCCTGGCCAGACGGAGCTAGCTCCCGCCCTCTGTCTATGTATACCTGCCTTTCCTGTTCCTCCTTGCTTGTGATTCTACTCTGTTGGTTTCCTGGCCCTGCTGCAGCTTCTTGAACTATTTGTCCCTGCTTCGTATTGACCCCGGCTTACTGACTACTCTCCTGCTCTGCGTTTGGTACCTCGTACACTCCTGGTTTGACTCGGCTTGTTCACTACTCTACTGCTCTGCGTTTGGTACCTCGTACACTCCTGGTTTGACTCGGCTCGTTTACTACTCTTGTTGCTCACAGTGTTGCCGTGGGCAACTGCCCCTTTTCCCCTTAGCTTCTGTGTACCCTTGTCTGTTTGTCAGTCGTGCACTTATTGAGTGTAGGGACCGTCGCCCAGTTGTACCCCGTCCCCTAGGGCGGGTCGTTGCAAGTAGGCAGGGACTGAGTGGCGGGTAGATTAGGGCTCACTTGTCTGTTTCCCTACCCCCGTCATTACACTTTCTTTGGTGTTTTTGAATCCCTGTGTCATGCTCCGCCCCCTGAGTCCCTGCACTAGGAAGAACACAATGAATCAGTTTTTGCCTGGAGTGTCCTTTTAATTATGACCTTATTAAACATAATTTTTTACATGTAAAACATGTAATATCTAAATCATAGAAAATACAAACAATCTTAGCTAGATTTTTTGGCCAGTTGGCTAAGAATCAGGTCATGTACGGCAGGAGATAATGAGCGCTTCCTTCTATCAGAAGTGGTTGACTGTAGGAAGCGCTCATTATCTCCCCCCTACGCGGCATCTTGGTACACTGTGCGATGACCCGATCTTTCCTTTTTCAGATAATTATATTTTTGGAATTGTCGCAGTCAAACCATCTTATCATATAATAATGAGCCTCCCTGTGCGCACAGAGAATTCTAGATCTTACTCTCCATGATGGATGAATAAGATTACACTACATAAAGCCATGGATGGGAGAATCCTTTCTGCTGATGTTCCTGTTTTATTATAGAGCCTGTCTGTGTAGTCTACCTCTCTTTAGTGGTTTCCAACCAATGGCTCTCCAGCTGTCGTGAAACTACAGCTCCCAGCATGTCCAGACACATGCTGGGAGTTGTAGTTTCAAAACATCTGGAGAGCCACAGGTTTGAGACCACTTCATGGTTCATTCTTTTTGTAACTTTTTGACTTTTTGCCAAAATGTTAACGGCTATGTAAATCGTTGAACCTTTTTGTTTTTTATAGCACAACAATGTATCATGGTATTTTAAGCAACTTATTCAATTGTTTTTTATTTAAAAAAAAAGTTTTTACTTTATGAGATACAGCATCTATGTATCCTGGATACATAGAAGCTGTATCTTGCGCTCAAACCCGAATCATCCAGATCAGCGGCACTGACGGCTTCGGTGACAGCGGGTCCTCCGTGTCTCTGACACGCAGGATTCAGCTGTTATCGATCACATCTAAGTTCATGTCATTGATAACAGGCAGATCCTGCACTCCAATGTCCATGGCGACAATGCCGAATATTACCATGATGTGAGCCATTTTGTTTTTTTGTTTTAAGGAGCCCAGAATGGTCAGTGGTGTTCATAGAAGAGAGGTAGCCCCATAGTAAAGCTTTAGGTAGGCCCCCCATTATGGTGGTGGGTTTTTCCACTCAGTCTAGAAGGACCCGATGTTTGTTTACCACTCCATGCCCTTTCCATTATCCTTGGGCCAGTTCCCCACTTTCTTTCTTGTTAACAATGAAGTTCCTCTGAAGGTGGGAGTCCTGCACAGGTTCTTGCCACCCAATAACAAAGTGGATGGAACCAGCTGGGCCCCCTCTCTAGGAATGTGGCATATCCCTGTGAGGGAAAAAGTTGCATTGGAGCTCAGTGCCTAAAGGGGTTTTCCCCACTATAATGTATTATGACTAGTGTTGCCTCCTTTTCCACCAAAAAATACCAGCCAGGTTTACGGTGTATTTACTGGGCTGATTTTGTGGAGGCGCCAATCCCACAGTTGACCTAGTCCTGATACTGATGATTTTCTTAGGGCTGGGCAGCCTGGCAAAGGGGTTGTATCCAATCTAAAAAGGCAGTAACCACAAAAGTAAGTACAAAATTACCAGCACCTGCTATTGATGGCAAATATTGATTTGCTCGAAATGGCAGCGTAGTGTTAATATGGGCTGAGCCAGTGGTTTACCGGCCTGGTGGCCACCCTAGGTTAGGTCATAAGACATTGGTAGGGTGAAGTGAAAGGACCCTCACAAATTTTTAGAGCCGGACAGTTTCAGGCATGTTTCCTTGGTGGTTTCTGCAACTTTCATTCATTTTAAGGCTGTGTTCACATCTGGTAAAAAATGCCGGACAAAATAGTGCAGCATGGTGCAATGTTTTGTCCAATTAAATGACGAACACTATGACGGAAACCCGACAGAATCCATTAAAGTCAATAAGTTTGGCGGGGCAGCAATGGTGTCTGTCATTTGAGCTTTTGCTAGACGTCTCCATGGCAGCTCCGTTCAAAACTGCCGGACAAGATAGAGTAGGATGCTGCGCTATTTTGTCTGGGAAAACAAAGGACACCATGACGGAAACCCAACGGAACCCATTTAAGTAAGTGAATTCCGTCAGGTGCTGTTGGTTTCCGTCATTTGAGCCTCCATCACAGATCCGATCAAAATAGCAGACAAAATAATGCAGGATGCTGCGCTATTTTATGCGTTTAAACCATGGACACCATGAAAAGTCAATGGATTCTGTCGGGCGCCATCGGTATCCGTCATTTGACGGATCCAGCGCGTACGTTATTTTTTGTGAACATAGCCTAAAACGACAGGGATCATGCTCTATCAGCTGCTTAGAGATATCTTTCACATTTAGGTGGCTTTCCCCTTTAATAAGATCTAGAAAATTGGAGCTTTATATTCAGTGATGTCTTCGGTAGCGAAAAGTGACTGCATATTTGCAGCGTTTCCACAGAGAGCAGCCATGTAAAGTGACTACAAGAATTTCAATGAATTCTATAAAACCTCCGGTTATTAGGATGCGTAACACAAGGCAGGATATCTACACAACCTGCAGAGCGTCTGCCCCTATGCAGAAAAACCATAAGTCGTTCCCTTATTACACTACATCCATCTAGACATTTATACCATACTGCCTGTTGCTTAGCAACTGTTTCTACTGACAGTGCTGCGTTACAGTGTATACTGTTCCACAAGGTAACGCTATTTGGCAACGATTTACTACAGCACGAATCTCCTAGGCAACCGATGAAACATGTTGCTAGGCAAAAGTGTAATCCTCTGCAGGTTGCTTAGTAACAAAGTAACCAAGGAAATCAATGCCTCGTTTCTACGGGAGATGATGTGATCCGTATAAAACATTAGCAATTGCTGCCATAGATTTCCTAATTAAGAGACTATTTTTAGGTGGCTGTGATTAACCTCTCTCATGCTGGAAGGAGAGCAACTCTACGATTGGATCGCCCTGGATGTCTTTCCGCTTCAAGTGTTAAGAATGATATAATAAGAGTGGGGTCCGAACAGGGAAATGATATAAGAAAATTCTGAGGTACCTGAAATCCCACGCTTCATCCATCTGGGTTCCTCCAGCACCACAAAAAAGTTCTCTTGTTTCTCATATTCTTCATCATCAACAATCTTGACTTGTAGGATTTTACTGAGGAGAGAGAATTGGAGAGGATTGTAAGACTATAAATCACTGCATTCCCACATGACGGATGTCTAAAACCGACCTTATTCAGTTATTATGTTAAGGTCGGTTTCAGACAGCATTAACACAGCCGCAAGGACGAACTCAGATCACCATAGAACCGTAATACGGACGCTATAATGCTGCTACATTACTGGTGTCGGAAACCAGCCTCAAGGGAATGTATCATATATATATATTTATATATGTATTATTTTTTTTACTGATTAAAACCAGATAGTGAAACATAATCTTTTTGATCGAAGATTTATTTTTTCTATTTTTTGTACATATTATGGGGGCAGCCATCTTGCTTGAGCTGCTGTTAACAGCATTTAGAGATATGCTTTATAGCAGCCACATGGACCATAGGAAACAATAGTCTGGAGCTTCTATGGGAGAGTGTTGTGGGCATGCTCTGTGACCTGTGCAGAGGTCATTCTGCAGGGAGGGGGAGGAAGCGAGCTGTGTCCATCATCTATTGTTAATGTAATCCTGCCTGTGATGATAATAAGATGAACAGGAAGGGTCAGTCTATTATGAATGGTGGATCCTGTGTTATCTATATAGAGGTGTTACCTTTCATTGTAATCCTGCCTGTGATGATAATGAGATGACTGCTGAGAAGTGATCTCTACAGAACAGGAAGTGTTAGTTAATTGTGAGGCTCAGTGGCCAGAGTGAGAACTGCAAGATTTTAGGATTATTTTTTAAAATAGATAATGACATAGAAATAAAATAAAAAAAACACCAGAAATTCTTAAAAAATATGTTTAACATAAAAACCTGATTTAAACAATAGGTCATTTTCCAATGACACATTCCTTTTAAAGTGGTTGGCTAATCTTGACAACCACTTTACATATAGACACCATAGGGTAGACGGTCATTTATTTGAGTGGCTGCAATATAATACTACATGTCTGGCTACAAGTGTTTTCCCCAGCTGCTCACTTGGGAATATAGATGATTTTTCCTGAAATCTAAAGTTGGGGAAAATTTCTATTGAGACGTTTGTTATGGTTTTTGGGAAAGCTGGGTAAGGATTAATATGGCCGTCATTACAGTTCCCACTAGTGTTGTCACCCAGCTTTCCCATAGTCCTGAAGTCAAATCTGTCTAGCAATGCTGCAATATGAATAATTATGATAAAGGAACTTATCAATGTAATAGGAACCAATCCCTCATGGATATTAATTATAATGATCTTCGGTGTTATCCATGATTGCTGAGAAGTCTATAGGCTACATCCTCACAAATATTATAGTAACCCCCAATATGGCTGCCTACATATGTTTATCCACAAATTCTCTTCATTTCCAACACTGAGAAATCTTTTAAAGGGTTGCAATGGTTGTCATTAACCTCTTCTAAACTCTATTCTATAAACATATGCAACGTTTTTCGGCCGAAACCACCCACAAGAAGATAAGCCGCTGTTATTATTCTTTTTACTGTCCTTATTTAGTAAATTAAGGTTATCTTAAAGGGATAGTCTCAAAAACAGACAATAGGACATGCCTATTTACTGAAATGGCAATAAGCTGCAATACCAGACAAAGCCTTTGGACAAGGGGGGCGCTGTTTCTGAGGATAAAAACAAAACTTTTTCTAATTCTTAACAGCTTTTTTCATTTTAAAAAATTTACAAAAAACGTTGTAATATACTTCTGATTACTTCTTCTGGACACGTCTACGTCTCGCTTACGTGTTTCCAAATTTTTTTGTTTTTTTTACAGGTAAAAGGATTTTTGAACAAAAAAAAAATGACATACATGAACAAAGTCCAAGATTTGTACTGTACTCTGGGCATGTAACGCTATAGAAGATACGGTATGTATACATGAAGATGTATATAGATGAGAACTTTATGGGGGTCGGCTTGGGTTATAAAAATCTAAGTCTACAAGGCAGAGAACGAGATAGCAGGATAGATGGGAGGGATGGAGTGCTGGAAACGTGTGATACTATCCAGGGAGCAGGCTGATAATGAGTAGCTTTTCCAGCACCCATAGGCAAAATACAGAAGAGTGAGGGGGTTGCGCCGAGATGTAGAGTTTGTCAATGAATAATTTAAGCCCCAGATTCATGGAGTGATGTCCCCTGAGGTCACTGAAATACTCTATCTAAAGCCTTCTGCTCTCTTCCTATAATAGACCCATTACTAGGCAGAACCCAGAAGAAGAGAAGTAGAAGGTCATGGTCCTTATTTCCTGACCTTATGGTTTTCTGCTCCAGATTCTGTGTCACATCCTATACACAGTGTTACTGATACACAGAGGGGTGGCATTGGGAGAAGGTGTTTATACGCTAGTGCAAAAATGTCAAGCACTCGGCACGAGGCGTAATTTATAATTCACAACGTGATTTTTCCCATCTATGTTACTACACTCGCTTTTTAATTCTCTGGTGGACATGGGTTAAATAAAGTTGCTGACACTCATTTTACGGAAGAAAATGTAGGCACATAGAACAGGAGGTTTTAGGCCCAAGACAAAGAGGTTGTCTGGTTTAAAAAACCCATTCTCAAATACCCTTTTAGGGTATTCTGGAGATCCTCATTCGGGACCTCCAAGAATCAGATGGAGCGGAGAGCAGCTATAAAGAGCACCTCTGGAGGACCTGGCAGTCCATGCATTTACACGGATAGCCCATTTATTTAAATAGGCACCATGTAATTCTTAATTTCCCCTGTGGTGGTGCTGCAGGGGAAAGTAACATTCGCTGCCCAACCAACCACAGATTACAGATGGTTATTTTAGCTCAGCTTTTAAAAGGGTTGTCCGGACACGGGACGTTTTTCATACTTATGACCTATCCACAGGATAGGTCATTAGTATATGATCGGTAGGGGTCCGACACCCTGACCCCACATCGATCAGCTGCTCCGGCTGCCTCCGGGCACCGGTTGTCCGTCCCGGAAGCAGATGGCTCTGGTCACAGTATAGCGGGCGAGCTGCAGTACTGTATTCAAGTGAATAGGAGCAGAGTTGCAGTTTTGCAGAACGGCCGCTATACAGTGTACGGAGTCATCTGCTTTCCGCACTGAACCCTGCATACAGTGCATAACATCTGGTGCCCGGAGGCAGCTGGAGCAGCTTATCAGCGCGGTTTCGGGTGTCAGACCCCCACCGATCATACTGATGACCTATCCTGTGGATAGGTCATAAGTATGGAAAAAAGGTCCCCTGCCCGGACAACCCCTTTAATACAGTGGTGCCCTCACATTTGCTAGCTAAGCTTGGGAACCTTGCGACTGGCGTCTGAGTTTCCTAACTGATAGACATCAAGTGGTGAGAGTGGGAGATTTGACATCTTCTCCTAGGAAGTCGAGTTGAGGGTGACCACAAGGTTTGATGGGGAAACTTTTGACTGTATTTTAACTTATGGCATCATAATATGGTTTGGTATGGCAACTATGAGGGAAAAGCGCCAGTTATGTAGGATGGCTAAGATGCTGGATCAGTTATAGGGTGTGAATCTATGAGCAAAGGTGTGTCAGTACAGTACATAGAAATTTGGGTGACACTTCTCATCCGTCCCACAGTCTTTTTGAATTATTACAGAAGCGGTTTAGCGTGGTTAGGACCTGAATAAGCTGGTTCAGAGGGAGTTTTTATCCTTCTGCAGTTTTAATGGATGTGTAATTTGCGCTAGCCTGTGCTTTTCTTGTATGCATTAACCCAGCAGGCTTTTTACCATTTCCAATATGTAAATTGAAATTTCTTATATGTGATTGTCATAGTTGTAAATTTCTGATCGCTAGGGGTTCAAGCATCAGGACAACCTGTAATTGACTTATTTTTGTGGGTCCTTTTTAACAAAAAGGAATTGTTGCTGAAGGA
The DNA here is from genome assembly GCF_050947455.1 of Rhinoderma darwinii. NCBI lineage: Eukaryota > Metazoa > Chordata > Amphibia > Anura > Rhinodermatidae > Rhinoderma > Rhinoderma darwinii. The sequence continues at coordinate 107,631,324 of NC_134694.1, read as the reverse complement.
ACACACAGTTATAATCTGTAGAAGAACCTGGCAGCAAGTGTTTAATTCCCCTGCAGCGCCCCCACAGGGAAATAAGAGCATTACACTGTGCTTATTTAAAAAAAATAATAGTAAAATAAATAATAATAATAATAATAATAGTAATCATAATATCAATGGGGGCTGTCTGTGTAATGTACGGACGTGCCTGGTCATCTAGGGACTCTTCACTTAGGGTAATAGATAGGAGCGGGACTTCATTTACTCAGAATTTCCTTATAAGGTTTTAAAAAAATGGGTTTTCTAAAGATGACAACCCCTTTAAGGTAATTCTTCTGTGTTTCACTGCCATGACCGCTTACATGTTTCTTTACTGGTCAGTGTTTGCATTACCGCATAGGGACCTGTTGATTTCTCTTCACATGACTGTGACCACTAACCACTGCCCACTGTAGTGGACTCCTTTAATCTTATGCATTTTATCAATCCCATAATTCTACCAGTTGTTCAGAAAATTTACTGGAATAAATGCCTACTTAAAGAGGCTCTGTCACCACATTATAAGTGCCCTATCTCCTACATAAGGAGATCGGCGCTATAATGTAGATGACAGTAATGCTTTTTATTTAATAAAACGATCTGTTTTCACCACTTTATTAGCGATTTTAGATTTATGCTAATGAGTTGCTTAATGCCCAAGTGGGCGTGTTTTTACTTTAGACCAAGTGGGCGTTGTACAGAGGAGTGTATGACGCTGACCAATCAGTGACCAATCAGTGACCAATCAGCGTCATGCACTCATATCCATTCATTTAGGCAGCGCATAGGGATCCTGCTAGTCACCTACATTATAGCGCTCATCTCCTTATGTAGGAGATAGGACACTTATATTGTGGTGACAGAGCCTCTTTAATAACACAATTAGAAATTAATCATTTTTACCCTTTACCATGAAAACGATCAATCAGGGACATTGAGTTGGTGATCATCTGCACGAGGGTCAATCACTAATGTATCCATGTTATGTAGCTTAGGCCTCATGGCAGGAAATTTCATCTGTAATCAATGTTTTCTAATTATACTTTTTATGCCTAAATCTAAATCACATGTTGATGAGTTGCTTTAGGCTACGTCCACATTAACTTTTCATCTAAATTTTTTTCCAGTTTCTAGATGGATAAATAGATATAGATAAATAAATAGAGATAGATAGATAGATAGATAGATAGATAGATAGATAGATAGATAGATAGATAGATAGATAGATAGATAGATAGATAGATAGATAGATAGATAGATAGATAGTGGCTAAATATGTTTTTTTTAAAAGGGGGGGGTATCTCAGAGGCATGTTGACTGGCCTAGCTGTGTGATGAAGGTTGTTGGTGTGTCCTCATGGAGTGGTGGCCGATGGTCAGGTCTACTGAGCACCACTAGAACATGGCGAGATGAGAAGATAGTGATGAATTCCAGAATAGGGATATTTCAGGAACAGGTAGAGGGACTTGGATGAATACAGGGACACTTGGGAGCCGTACAGAAGTGTGAACAAATCCAGGTGGAAATGTTCTTCTTATTCCAGACTGGCAGAGTGTGTGCTGTGTTGCCCCCGCTCTGCCCCGGACACCCCTCCATCCTCTCTGTACGGTCTCTTGTTCTACTAATTCTCTCGCAGAGAAATATCCTTGACTTTAGCTTCCTGTTGACGGAGCCTGGGCAGCGTTTCAGCCTTCTCTGCAGCATCTAAATTACATGAGGCAGCTTGAAAAAGAAAAGCAGATCTTTCATTTGTGTTTTTCAAAGGGTAAAATAGTGGAGAGGGTGTATGGGGAACAGATTTCATCTCGCACAGCCGCCCACGCAGCCCGAGCATACTGCCTTCACAGCGAGGAGGGGACATTATTTGGACGTTACGTGTGATGTGGTGGAGGTGAAGCTGATTTTTATGTGCGGATTCTGCTAATCTCAGCACCGAGATGCCAGAAAGAGATGAGTTTGTTGAAGGCGTCAGAGCGAGAGAGATGTTCTTACATAAGTCTCATTCCAACAATGACAGGCAGCATTGCTGTTGTTACTTAGCCTTGCGGGAGACGTGTCACCTTCATCCATGAACTAGACGTGGTGACATTTCTTTCAGGATTCTTGGCCGTGTACTATCACATGTTGACTTAAATTTTATGCCCCTGACATTTCATACATTGAGAAGCAAGATTCATTTCTGCCTTACTTCAGCGTCCTTCAACCTATATTGTTTTTTCCCCAGTTCATCGCCATTTTCAAGATCTCTGCTTGTTGTCAGTGAATATAAATATGATTTCATTTTTTTGGGGTGGGGGGCTAAAAACCTGTACAGACCTAATACGGCACTGTTCACATAGAGATTTTTGCAGGCAGAAAAAAACTGCCTCATAATTCCTTTAGGAATTTTGAGGCAGATTTTGAACTGCCTACATGTATTTTTCCACGTTTCCCGGCGCTTTTCGCCCGTGGCCATTAAAGCTAATGAAAGGACCGCGGGCAAAAAACGCTGTGAAACCCGCCCAGAAACGAGAGCCGCAGGTTTTTCGGCCTCCCAGTTATTTCAAAGAGAGGTCAGGGGCAGAAACCGCAGCATGCCGCTTTTTTTCTCACGAGCCAAAAGCCACCCGGGAAAAAGAACCGTATCTGCCACCCATTAAAATCAGTTAGAAATCAATTAAATCAATTAAAAGCGTCCTTTTTTTTTTACACTGATTCCGACGCAGTTTCTGTGTCAATATCAGCACCAAAAAACTCAGTGTGAATTGACCCTACTTGTCACAGCTGATAGTTTGCTATAGTTGTATGCAGTCTAGACAGTATTCTGTAAGCTAAACAGCCTGGAATTCAGACTGATACATTTTGCGTACACTGATACATTGTAGCAAACTATCAGAGCAGGGACATTTGTGCTCTTGATTTATTTAGTTCTCATAGGATTGTCTAGATAGGGTAGCGAACCCTCAGCTGTAAGCCACTTTTGGCTTTAGCTAAAAAAAAATTGCCAAAAACTGCATCAAAACTGTGTGTGATCCTAGCCTAAGGATAGAATCATATATGCCGTTTTTGGTGCAGTTTTTTTAATGCCGATTTTAGAGTCGAAGCCAGGAGTGGATGAAAAAGGCAGGAAAGGTATAAAGGTATCTTTCCTGTTAGATCCACTTCTAAAACTGCATTTTTTTTTTTAGTAAGGCCACGATCACACACACAGATTTGATGCAGTTTTTGGCCCAGATTTTTTAGCCAAACACAGGAATGGACACAAAAGTAAGGCGATGTATCAGTCTTTTCTTTATACCTTTCCTTCTTATTGGATCCACTTCTGGCGATGGCTGAAAAAACAGAGCCAAAAACTGCCACAAAAACGTAATCAAAACTAAGGGCATATTTACACGAGCGTGTGTGTTTTGCGCACGCAAAAGGCACTTGACAGCTCCGTGTGGCAGCAGCGTATGATGCGCGGCTGCGTGATTTTCGCGCAGCCGCCATCATTATGACACTCTGTTTGTATATTTGTAAACAGAAAAGAACGTGGTGCTTTTCTGTTTACATTCATACTTTGACTGCTGTTGCGCGAATCACGTGCGTCCCACGGAAGTGCTTCCGTGCGGTGCGCGTGATTTTCAAGCACCCATTGACTTCAATGGGTGCGTGATGCGCGAAAAACGCCAAAATATAGAACATGTCGTGAGTTTTACGCAGCGGACTCACGCTGCGCAAAACTCACGGACAGTCTGCACTGCCCCATAGACTAACATAGGTCCGTGCGAGGCGCGTGAAAACCACGCGGGCTGCACGGACGCAAATCACGTTCGTGTAAATCCGCCCTAAGTGTGTGATCCTGGCCTAAGTCTATTTCCATTCACTGACAACAAGTAGAAATCTTGAAAATGGTGAGGAATGGAAACACAACATATCCAGAACATTGAAGAATGTTTTATTACTTACATAAAAATGGAAAACCCTTTTGATATTTTCTTTTAATCACTGTAATAACTCTTTGGAAACCCACAGAGAACTCGTGACAACAGAGTAGGCTGTGCCCAATGACAAACTAAGCTCTACTACACCTGTAAGCAGCCTTTAGGTTTTGTCACAGTTTTGATGCAGTGTGTGCGTGTTTTTGGCGCGGCCCACTGAGACCCTGTTCCAGATTTTGTATGTTAGGACTTTGCATAGACTATTGCTAAGAACTGTGGTTAATAATGTGGATCTGACGGGGTGTGAAGATTATAATATGAACTGATTTTGCGCATGAAATGAAACATTAATGTTCCGCTAAATCCTGCCTAGTTTAGCTTCATTTATATCTTGAATTAATCATGAGTCTTCACAATGAACGGTTCATACCCTTGTGGGCATTGTGTGGGTAGAGCACAAATTAGTTCCAAGTGCTCAATAACTGGTGTGTTGGGTGCAACATTGAAGAAAACATAATCCTGGTAGTATTATAAAAATCTATGAACCTCATATACTTTACGTCAAATGTTGTTGATTTTTTAAGATGTCTGCTTGCTGTCGGTGAATGGAAACATTCCTGTTTACATCTAGATCCTGAAAACTTGTCCTGATAATGTGCTACAAGGGCCTCATGCACGTAACCCTATAATAGATCGGTTTTGTATAGATTTGTAATATGGCACCCATTGAAACTTATGTTCCTATACTGTATCTCTATGTGTTTTATTTGACGGACATATTCACCCCTAGAAGCATTTATTATAGAGGAGACCACGGTGCACATGAATTTCTGAATCTGTAATAAAAAAATAATCGGTCATCCACATGTCTCATGGCTTTAGTTTAAAGAACAGGGTTCTAGGCAACCCCCACCCCCACTATTACTTATGACGATAGGAGCGGGGGTTGACTAAACAATGGTGCACCCTTTTCCCATCATTTCAGGTGGTGAATGATGGAGACTTAGGTAAAGTTCACACACTTTTAGAAAAAAATGTCCATCTTCACCAGGCTTGACAGTGGCTCTTTAAATATAGGCATCTATGGGGTGCTATATGCCGCCTCCACACTTCTTATAAATAGGATGAATGGACAACCCGTCAGTCAGCATCTCTCCTCCAGTAAGCGATGCCAAGTGTTCTAACACAGCCGCTGATTGGAGGAGGTGACAGGGTTCCCATACCAAAGCACCACCCATGCGGAGCTGTAAACCCTCCTCCTCCCCAAAACCAGAGCTCTGTGCCCACTGCCCTAATTAATCATAGGCGTTTTATAGATGCCTGTATTTAAAGTGCCACTGTCTTATGGGGACACTTGAGAGTTATCTACATAGAACCAGGTGGTGTGATGGATTTCAGAACATGCTAAGAGTAGCATGTCCTTCGTTTGCTGCGTTTTTTATTAGACATCTATTATGACCACAGCCGATGTACGCGCTGAATATATCACCAGACAAATTTCCCAGACAATTTCCATTAAGTTATTACCGTCATATATTGTCATTAAACTCTGCTGACAATAAATTCTGTATATATTTAGGGACGGTCTATGTAATTCTAGACATACTGATAGAGAGACTGATGAAAGACAGTTATCAGCATCTAATGGTCGCTTCCTGCAGGACGAGGAGCATTGCGTGACCAGGCAGCTCTTATGACATTAACAACATCCGAGTTTTCCCAGACTATAGGGAGGGTCATCATCCGCTGTGTTTTCCTATATCAGGATCCCTACTAATAAGACTTGGAAAATCCCAAGACACTTGTGGCCGATTGGGGAAATGGAATTATTAAATATAATGGAATAAGAGGAGGGAGAAAACGAGAGAGGAGGGCAGGAGAAAGATGTAAGACAAGGAAAAAATATTATAGAGACAGACAATCAGATAATGATGGAGACAGACGCAGGAATATAGATACAGAATCTCAGCTAAATGGTTGTAGTATTGTAAAGGGTGAATCAGTAATAGAAACTGAAGCAACGAGTAGTGTGAACAGCGACTTGAAGAGAGTGACAGAGATGCAGAGAGCACGTAGTTAACTCCTTGGAGACACAGCCATTTTTCAAGTTTTCATTCTTTCCTGCCCGTTTTCCAAAAGCCACTAAAAAATTTTGTCGACACAGCTGTATAAGGGTTTATTTTTTTGGACTCCTGACGTATACAGTACCTCCGACAGAAGGCTCTAATGTATCCCACTGTATAGGCATACAGTGGGATGCCGTTGCCCGAAACCCCCGGGCAGAGATCTACCTGAAGCGATGTGCTGGGGAAACTCCTGATATTGTATCTCCTGACATCACTATCCATCTATAGATAGTGACGTCGGGAGATTCTTGACATATCGGGAGTTTCGTTTAACATATACCTGTGACGGATGCCATACAGTTTCATCAGTCACCCATAGGCTCCCATGTTAAAAAATTAAGTAAAAAAATCTGAGGGATCCCTCAGGATTGAAAAACGTAGTCTATTTCGCTATTCTATCCTTCAAAGAGACTTATACCAACGTATATCAGCCCGATAGAGACCATAAGGATGTAGCACTAATGGTGGCCCAAGAATTCTTAAACACATTTTTGAACCTGAAATTATTTGTTAGGCTTCGTTCACATCTGTGTTGTGACTTTTCGTTGTTCTGCTCCATCAGAGGAACAGAACAAAGGACTAACGGAACCAAGTGTTCCATTGCACAACGAACACCGGTGGCAGCCGACAGAACCCATTGACTTTAATAGGGTCCGTCGGCTTTCCGTCGGGGTGTCCGTGATTTTACCGGACACAATAGCCCAGCATGCTGTGCTATTGTCTCCGGTAATCCCTGGTAATCCCTGCCGGAACTGCGACGGAGGCCTCTAACGGAGCCTCCAATGCCGATGTGAACGAAGCCTTAAAAATTTCTCCCGAATTCACTCAGCATTAACTTCCCATAGTAACAGAATGGACACGTCCCACGAGACCCACTCTCCCCCCCCCCCCCATTCTATTATGTCCTATAGTCAAAAAGATATTACAGTGAATAATATGGATGAAAGGATTATGGAAGATGTTCCACTTCTCTGTTTTTTTTCCAGGGATGAAATTGCTGGAATGATGATCAATTTTCACTTGCAGCTGATGTGATATCTTTATTGACTAATATTGATCTTCTTAAAGGGAAAAATGCAATTTAATAAATTTAAGCAACTAGTGTTGACCTTTCGCCTTAGAATAGGAGCTTATTTACATGAACGTGGGGAAACTCGGACATGAAAAACAGCCGTTTTTCACATCCGAGTTTCACCCATGTGGGCCTTTTCACGGATCCCTCATAGCCTTCAGTCTATGTAGGGATCCGTGAAAACGGAAGAAAATAGGACACGTTCTATTTTTCAACGGACTATTCACATGGTCCATTGAAACAACAGCCTTGTAAACAGCCCCATTCAAATACATGCGTCCGTGTGACGGCCGTTGTTTTAACGGCCATCACACGGACGTAGTTAACCTTCATGTGAATAAGCCCTAAGAAATACTAACTGTGGGTTTTTTATTCACACATCAATTTATTTATTTTTCCACATCAATATTTTTTGCAAACTAATGGGACCGGCATGTAAATGACACATTACTAAACCCTGTATCCAGGGAGCTAAAATAATCCAAATTTATTTAAATTCCTCTTTAAGGCCAGGATCACATATGCCGTTTTGATGCAGTTTTGGGCTTTGTTTTTTGAGCCAAACACAGAAGTGGACACAAGAGAACCGAGATGCTTTTCTTTATACATTTCCCTCCTTTTGGATCCACTTCTGGCTTTGGCCAAAATCTGCCACAAAAACTGCATCAAAGCTGTGAGTGTGATCTTGGCCTAAGGAGTTTTAAAATTACTATTTAAATTTGGAAATATTTTTGTAGAGGTAGCATAGTTACATGGTTAGTCTTGACATATGACTTCCAAGTTCAACAAGAACATTTAAACGAGGATTCTATACATAAAATATGGGACTACCCCTTTAAGGGAAAAAAAGAAATAAATTAGAAAAAGTGTCCAAAATAAACAAAATGTAAAGAAGGAACAATTATTTATTACAGACTACGACTACACATCATATGCTCATATCGATCAACTTTGTACTAGATGAACAAGGATTTTCCCAATGTTTGATTGAAGGGGGTCTTACCCTCGAGGCCGCTGCCAATCAGGAGATCGAAGGGGCTGTGGCGCTCTTTATTGTTTACCTCTATGGGCGGCTGTGCCTGATACTACAGCTCAGTCCCATTCAAGCTATACCTGCAAAAATAATAAAGAGGCCGTGGCCATTTATTGTGCGGATCGGCAGGGGCCCCGATGGTCAGACCGGCATCAATGGCACATTGATATCCTATATTAACAAGGAATATTAATAATTTATATAAATATTAAGATTTGTGGTGGTTGAAAGCCTAGCGTCCCATACAATTTGTAGCACCCCCTTCAGCAGGCGCAACTGATCTGACCAGTGCGACTGCACAGGTCGCAGACCCCTAAGACCAGCTCTACATATGTGCCTGTCCCAAAGATACAAACTAGCATCCACAGCAACCAAGAGCAAACCATAGCAACCAATTGAAATTCAGCGGAAGGCAGAAATGCCAAGAACTAGGCAATGGAGGCAAAGGCTGATTTCTTGCCATGACAGTTTACTCCGACAGGAGCTAAAAAATACAATAAGACGAGGCACAACATTCTGCTATTTTGTTGAAAACCTTTTTATAATATTTGACTCCATGAGTTTTAATGAAGGGTTTTTATTGATCTTGTCCACCATTAAATTAATTGAATAGATTTTCTGTAAAGTTCTTCTAATAAAGCTTTAATGAATTAATAAATTATACAAGCAAATAGGCGTTTACAGTAAAGTGAGACACCACACAATTTATTATAAAATTCATATCCTCTCGTTGATTAGAAGGTTGATAAAAAATAAATAAAATCCATGCTCCCATATCCTGCGTCTTCTCACATGACTTCCTACAGGTGGCAAGTCATGGGCCATGTACCCGGCAGTACCAGGTACATGGACCCCGTACGGCGCCACTCAGGGTGGCTTATGAGACCTCCATGGACTGCATCTATGGGTAGAGTTCCTCCGTAATAACCAGTGTGATGCTGCATGGCACAATTTTTTTTTTCTTATGGATTTCATCCATGTGCCTTCATATACCATTGGGGGCACATAGGGGTACAGTACAGGCCCATAGAAGACTATGGATGGCATATTGAGGATTTGTGTAATACAGATACTGAATATGACTCTATACAGGTGGTTTAGGTCTGGGTGTGAGATTTATCTTGCGGGGGTGTGGAAGCCTGACTGCTTGGGGTAGTTTTTGACAATTTTTTCAAAATGCATATAGCAACACGTACAGTGCACATTGCCACGTGAGATCTGTTTCATTATATGTAGTATCCTGAACAACAACGACGATGACAACATCCCTAGCAACAACAACAAGACATTCTAGACATTTTGCTGCCAAATTAGGAATGGGAAAGTGCAAGGATGGACTGTGTATCTGCCAAAATACTGCCCCCTGCAGTGAGGAAAGTACTGCTACCTGAGTTCTCACCTTGCTCCATGGGCGTTGCACCCCTGTCTCTCCCCATTTGGGACATATAGAACAGTGCTGTCATCTTGTTCACGGCAATCCAACAGAGGACTTTTGAAGGATATTCAGATCTTTGCTGCTTTGTTTAGCTCTCCAGCTGAGAAACTACAACTCCCAACATAGCCTGAAATTGTATTCTCTAAACAGTTAAAGAGCTACAGGTTGGTGGCCACTGGTCTAGACCAATGGAAGTCTGTTCCGTCAGTCCAAAAATGAGTTGTGCCCACTTAAAAATTTTGGGATGGTGCTAATATGCAGCAAAGCAAAAAAATATATAACAGCTAAATTTTTTGTTGTCACTGGGTTCCGATAGCAGCTAAATATATTTCAACAACAATTATGAGGATCGTTGGTCATTGATCTAACATCTATAAAAATAAAAAAAAATAACAGAAAAAGGTATTTTCCTTAAGTCAATCCCGATGAACCAAGGTCAGACTAATGATAGACCTTGAGCACAAAGTTCCGGCCCCGGGGCCCCATTATCCCATTTAGTAGACTGACACAAAGCGTAACGGAGCTAGAGGGCAGCTAATTGGCCTGAATGAAGGGCAGGAATCCCAGAGCACAGACCGTTTCTGTAACATGAATCGCTCGGTATGCAAACTGTGAGGCTCGTAAACAGATCTTGGAAATAGCCTGCGGCACAGTCAGCAGCAAAGACAGAATGGAGATAGGGAGACGTGAGTTATGTGCATCCCACAATAGGGTGAGACAGACAGTAGAAGCCATAAGATGGGATACAGGCTGCCTTTGGCTACTTCAGAAATTAGGGAGGATTGAATTTCCATAATGGTGCTGTCACGTTGGGTTTGTGGACCCACTGGGCCGTACTGCCTTGGCGGTAGGGCAGCTGGCCAACAGGGCGCAGGTCACAGTCCACAGTTCGTATAAGGTACTTGTGGCAGCTCAGACAGTAGCAAAGCAGGCTCGGCTGGGACTAGGCAGCGGGTAGACGTCAGGCGTGGAGCAGCAGGACAGGCATAGATACAGCACAGCACGACTACAGCATAGCACGGCACCTGACCAGGATACAGGAACAGGGAACACTGGAACTGGAAAACACTAGGAGACCATTTTCTTAGACAAACTAGGATATGACAAACAATGCTCAGGCAAGGATCAGAAGGGCAGAGGCCTTCTTATAGTCCAGGAAATCATGTGAGTTGATGATGATGATGATTTTTTCATGTGTCGCGCACTGGCCCTTTAAGAGCGGGCACGAGCTTGCACGCGCACCCTACGGGACACAGCGGACCAGAGCGGAAGTGAGCGCTGGCGTCTCCTAGGAAGGAGATGGGGACCAGCGCTCACAGATCCATGGCTGCAGGTGTCGGGAGGTAAGTAAACCGGATGGCCCGCGGCCATGGACGCTACAGTATCCCCCCTCTTACACCCCTCTTCTTGGGACCAGAGCGAGAGAGGAATTTCTTCAGAAGGGTAGGAGCATTGAGGTTCTCCTCTGCCTCCCAGGACCTCTCATCAGGACCAAACCCCCTCCAATCCACCAAATAAAAAGTCTTTCATCTCACTTTCTTGGTGTCCAAGATCTCCTTAACCTCGAAAGTGTCTAAAGGACCGCTGGAGTCAGAACCACCTGTTTCAAGAGAGAGACATGGAAGGAGTTAGGGATCTTGAGGATAGGAGGCAGCCTAAGCTTGTAGGTGACAGGGTTGATCTGCTGCAGGATCTCGAAGGGTCTAAAGGAACCTGGGAGCAAATTTGTATGATGGCACCCGCAAACGAATATTCCTGGAGGACAGCCAGACCTTCGTGCCAGGAAGAAACTGAGAAGGTTCTCTTCTCCTTGTGTCCGCCTTCAGTTTCATGCAGTCGACTACCAGCAGGATGGAGGATCGAGTCTGCTGCCAGATCTGCAGAAAGTCCCTAAAAGCAGTGTCAGCAGCTGGTACCTCGGACGTATCAGGCACCGGGAGAGGAATTTGAGGGTGTTGGTCATAGACAATAAAGAACAGTGTCTTCTGTGTGGACTCGCTGGTGTGATTATTGTAGGAGAATTCAGCCCACGGGAGCAACTGCACCCAGTCATCATGCTGCTTGGAGATGAAGTGGCGTAAGTAGTTCTCCAAGATCTGATTGATCCTCTCGACCTGACCATTGGACTGAGGATGGTAGGCCAAGGAAAAGTCCAGCTTTACACCTAGGAGTCCGCAGAGGGCTCTCCAGAACTTCGAGGTGAACTGAACCCCCCGATCAGACACAATATGCTGCGGCAAGCCGTGCAGGCGCAAGATTTGTTGGATGAAAAGCTTGGCCAGTTGAGGAGCAGAAGGAAGACCGGTCAGAGGAACGAAGTGGGCCATCTTCGAAAATCAATCCACCACCACCCAGACAGCACTGCATCCAGCAGAGAGAGGCAGGTCAGTAAGAAAGTCCATAGCTATATGCTGCCAGGGAGTATCGGGCACAGGCAATGGCTGGAGAAGGCCAGCAGGTCTGGAGTGATCGACCATGTTAGCTGCACACACTGAGCAGGAAGAAACAAAGTCCATAATGTCCTTGGCCAGCATGGGCCACCAAAAATGACGGGCAATCAGATCCTGGGTCTTACGAGTACCCGCGTGACCTGCCAGTCTAGGGGAGTGTCCCCAGCGAAGGATTCTCTCTCTGTCAGCCAGGCGCACAAAAGTCCTCCCTGAAGGAATGTCCCCAACTTGCAGGGGATTGACAGAGACAATGCAAGAAGGATCAATAATGTTCTGTGGAATCTCTATGGTGTCTTCTGTCTCAAAAGACACGGATAAGGCATCGTTCCTCACATTTTTGTCGGCTGGGCGATAATGGAGCTCAAACTGGAACCTGGTAAAGAACAGTGACCACCTGGCCTGACGAGGGTTCAGCCGTTGGGCCGTCTGAAGATAGGTGAGGTTCTTGTGGTCCGTAAAAATCAGGTTGGGATGAGCTGCGCCCTCTAGTAGATGTTTCCACTCCTCCAGGACCAATTTGATGGCCAATAACTCCCGATCCCCAATCGAGTAGTTGCGTTCTGCGGAAGAGAAGAGCTTAGAGAAGTATCCACATACCATTGACTTGCCCTAAGAACCTCGCTGGAACAGGAGTGCACCAGCACCGACAGAGGATGCGTCCACCTCCAACGAGAACTGTAGGGAAATAGCTGGATGATGGAGAATAGAGGCGGACGTAAAGGCGGTCTTCAGGCTATTGAATGCGGACCCTGCCTCAGGAGTCCACACCTTGGCGTTCATGCCCTTCTTAGTGAGGTTGGAGATAGGAGATGTCAGTGAGAAGTTTGGAATAAACTGTCTATAAAAATTGGCGAATCCCAGAAAGCGCTGTATGGCCCTCAAGCCTCGAGGACGTGGCCATTCCAGGACAGACTTTACCTTTTCAGTATCCATCTTGAGACCTCTATTCGAGACAATGTAGCCCAGGAAGGGTAGAGCATCCTTTTCAAACACGCACTTCTCCAACTTGGCGTACAGACGATTCTTCCTTAAGCGCAGCAAAACTTGACGTACATGTCTCTGATGCGTCATAGGATCTGGAGAAAAAATCAAGATGTCATCAAGATAGACCATAACAAAAACATAGAGGAGGTCACGGAAAATGTAATTCACAAACTCCTGGAAGACCGCGGGAGAATTACACAGGCCAAAGAGCATTACTAGATATTCATAGTGTCCGTCACGGGTGTTAAATGCAGTCTTCCATTCGTCACCCGGTGAGTCCGGATTAGGTTGTAAGCCCCACGCATGTCTAGTTTGGAAAAAATCTTGGCACCATGTGTACGATCAAACAGTTCAGAGATCAGAGGCAACGGATACTTATTTTTCATAGTGATTTGGTTGAGGCCCCGGTAGTCAATACAAGGACGCAGGGAGAAATCTTTTGTTTTGACGAAGAAAAACCCGGCTCCTGCCGGGGAGGAAGACTTCCGTAAGAAGCCCCTCTCCAAGTTCTCTTTAATATAGGTGGACATGGACAGAGTCTCTGGCAAGGAGAGAGGATATATCGTACCACGGGGAAGGGATGCACCAGAAATCAGCTCGATAGGACAGTCATACGCCCAGTGTGGGGGCAGTGTCTCCGCCTCCCTTTTGCTGAAGACGTCCGAAAATGCAGCATAATGACCAGGCAATCCTGCCAAAGACCGAGGCAGAGGAGGCTGAGCCGAACGAATCTGCACCAGACATTGGCTGAACCTCTCCAGAGTTCCAGTCTAGGACTAGGGCATGTAGTCGGAGCCAAGGCAGGCCCAGCAGCACAGGGTTAACGGCCTTGGACAGGACATAGAACGATAGAAGTTCGGAGTGGAGAGCCCCTACTTGGAGCCTCAGCGGCTTGGTCACAGCTATAACTGGGTCTGGCAGAGGTAGTCCATTTACTGATGCAACCATCAACGGTCTCTCCAGAGGTGTAGTGGGTAATTGAAGAAAGTCCACCAGGTCTCTACAAATGAAATTAGCAGCGGATCCAGAGTCCAGATATGCAGAGACCTGATGCGTTTTCTCACCGGACACTATGGTCACGGGTATAGACAATTTAGACGGGGGTCCATTCTTTGCCCAAGGTTGTCTCTCCTACCAACCCTAGGCTTTGGGGCTTTTGAGGACACTGATGCACAAGATGGCCTCTGGGGCCGCAATAAAGACGGAGTCCCGAAGTGCGTCTGCGTTGTCTCTCTTGGGTAGATAGCTTACATTGGTCCATCCTCACAGACTCCTTAGGAGAATCAGCATCTGAGGACGGTAGGGGTTGCTGCAAGGTATGGACCGGACTAGGAAAACCTCCACCCGACGAACCTCTTGGAGCCGTTCTCAGAGCCTTCTATAAATCCGGGCAGCCAGAAGGATGAGGTCATCCAGGGTAGACGGTAGATCCCGAGTGGCAAGCTCGTCCTTAATCTTAGGAGACAGTCCATGCCAGAATGAAGCCACCAGGGCCTCATTGTTCCACAACAGTTCACCCGCCAGGCGTACTCGTCCACAGAGATGTCTCCTTGGCGTAGGTTCAACAAGGAAGCCGCTGCAGAGGAGACTCGTCCAGGCTCCTCAAACACCGTGCGAATTGTCCGGAGGAATCCCTGGAAGTCACGGGTCTCTGGTCCTTGTCTCTCCCAGATAGGGTTCGCCCATGCAAGGGCCTTGCCAGTAAGAAGAGAGATGATGAAAGCGACCCTTGTGCCATCATACGAAAATGCCCTTGACTACAGGCTGAAGTGGATCTGGCACTGGTTCAAAAATCCACGACAGGTACTTGCGTCTCCATCATAGCGGTCAGGAAGTGGCAAAGAAAAACAAGGATCAACACTGCCAGGAGGTCTAGTCTGAGAAACAGTACTGCCAGGAGGTGTAGTAGGAGGAACGGCAGCTCGTGCCTCCTGCTGATGTGCGGGAATATTCAAGGCCTGGAGGAGTTGGTCCTGTCGAGACTGGAGGTCTAGCATATCCGCCCGCATCTCTTGTGACGTCGTCATGGTCTTGGATCGACCAGCGGGGTCCATGACCTGAACGTACTGTCACGTTGGGTTCGTGGGCCCTCTGGGCCGTACCACCTTGGCGGTATGGCAGCTGGCCAACAGGGCGCAGGTCACAGTCCACAGTTCGTATAAGGTACCTGTGGCAGCTCGGACAGTAGCAAGGCAGGCTCGGCTGGGACTAGGCAGCGGGTAGATGTCAGGCGTGGAGCAGCAGGACAGGCGTAGATACAGCACAGCACGATTACAGCATAGCACAGCACCTGACCAGGATAGCACGGGATACAGGATACAGGAACAGGGAACACTGGAACTGGAAAACACTAGGAGACCATTTGCTTAGACAAACTAGGATATGACAAACAACGCTCAGGCAAGGTTCAGAAGGGCAGAGGCCTTCTTATAGTCCAGGAAATCATGTGAGTTGGTGATGATTGTTTTCCAGTTACCGGGACACAGCGGATCGGAGGGGAAGTGAGCGCTGGCGTCTCCTAGGAAGGAGATGGGGATCAGCGCTCACAGATCAATGGCTGCGGGTATAGGGAGGTAAGTAAACCGGATGGCCCGCGTCCATGGACGCTACAGGTGCTATGACCTGTGTGTTTCCAAAAAAAGCAAAACAAAATGACAATGAAAGAAAAAGCTATGGAGCATTGATTATGTGGCTATCCGCCATTGTTTTTTGGTTTTCTTTTTTTTCACGGCGTTCACAGTGTGGTAAAAATTACATGTTCAATTTATTCTGTGGGTCGTTACGATTTCAGCTAAACCAAATTTATGTTGTTTTTTTATTTTTTATGTTATTTTATTTTTACACATTAAAAGCACATTTTTTACACCACATTTTGAAAGCAATACCTTTTTTCTTTTACTATCAACGGAACTGTATGAGGGCTATATTTTTGCAGGACTAGATACACAATTTTGGGGTACATATAAATTGTTAGTTAACTTTTATTAACCTTTTTTGAGGGGGATTGAAAAAAAAACAACCTGCAATTCCACCATAGATTTAGTAGAGCACAATTAGGGCACAATGGTACGCCCATTTGCATGAGCGGGTAAAAAGGGTTTTACACGATTAGTAAAACATTGCCTGCAATATCACTCCTATCCTGTGGGCAGGTGAAACACTGATTTTTTTGGGAAAAAACAGCCATGTTTTTCTAATCCTGTACAATCCCTTTAGGGCATGAAGGTTGAGATACACAACTATTGGCCAATGCCAAGTGCATGAGTAAAGGCCCTTTTACATCGTTGATCGGCGCTCGTTTGCTCCTGTCACAAGGAGCTATGGATGGGGATGAGCGGTCGTTACTCCGATCGCTCGTCCCCATACGTTATTATCATGTCGGCAGCACGTTTCTGTTTACACAGGAAGATGTGCTGCCAACAACGATAATATTTTACTTTTTTAAAATGATACGATCAGCAGATGATAGAGCGTTTGCTCGTTCATCTGCTGATCGTTCCCCTGTTTACAAAGGGCAATTATCGGGAACGAGTGTTCTATGAACGCTTGTCTGCCCGATCATCGCCCAGTGTAAAACCCCCTTAACTTTAAGCGGTTGTCCTCCCCCTGCTTAATCTATTCTGAATCTATTCTGGGTGCACAGTTTCCACATACGTGGGCGTAAATATATCAGCATTTAAAGAACAGGATTGCCAGGACCCCACAACGTGCATAAAACGCCATTTTTATTTTACATAGAACTATTGATGAATTTCAGACCTAACATACTGATGGTTCATTGTTTTAATACAAAAAGGATTTATCCATCCCAGTTCATCCTCCCTTCCATAATCAGCAGGAGTGCAGGGGCTGTGAAATACTACGGAGCCCCTGCAGCAATGATGATCTTAAGGAACGGTGCTCTAAAGGTACAAACCTGCACCAGGATTGGGGTTGTCCTTGTCATGGGTTTAACAAACGAGAAGAAATACATGTGGTTGATCAAACGAGTGAATATAAGAGAGTCATCTAAGAGAGTCTTATGAAAAAAGAAGCATTAGACATGGAGTGAAAAGAACAATACATAATAACTTTAGATGCACTGAAAGTGGACAAGATTACAAGCAGGAAGATCAGAAAGATGAAATTCACAGCAGTCGATGCGGACAGAACGAAGCCAGAATAAAAAGGTTAACTTGATAATGAACGTGTCAACTGTATCTTCAAGAACATGAGACACAATAAAGCCATTGTACACCTATGTGTGTTAGAGTTTCTGCCGCCACAAAGTGGAATCACTATTAACACAAATAAAAGTAACGGTTTAAAGTTGACAGGTGTAAAGGAAACAGGAGCTGATGGAACATCATGAGAGAACCGATAATGCATCAGTCGGGTCTACCCCGCACCTGTTCTTTGTTGTTGGTCTCGTGATACCACCACACAGGCTCATTAGTGAAAATGCATATGCATGCAAAAGCTAATTAGATCTGTCATGGATGACCTACACCAACAAATGATTCTCTCAAGGTCTTTATATGTAAACACTGACGGTATGATAAAGATCATTAATAATTTATGTCTGTGGCTTCTTTAATGAGCAATTTCTTATTAAAAAAGATTAGGATGGTTGGTTGGTTGGTTGGTTGGTTGGTTGAATGGTTGGTTGGTTGGTTGGTCCCGTGACATAGCACATGTGAATCAGAACTGACCTACTAATCTTGTTTTGGCATTGAGCTCATCCGTTTGTTGAAAAAAACAAACTGTGAGTTAAAAAACAGTAAGTGTCCTTTTACACGGCCCGATACGGGCCGTGATAAGGAGCGACTATCTACCGGACAGCTCGTCGATCTGTGCTCGTTTGCTCATTTAACAAGGAGCAATGATTGGTTATGTATGGGGACGAACGATCATTACTACGATTGTTCGCCCGTATACATTTCCAACATGTCGGCAGCACATCTTCCTGTTTACACGGGGAGATGTGCTGCCGAAACGAGCGTATGCTTGTTCATCAGCTGATCGTTGCCCTGTTTACACAGCGCAATCATCGAAAACTGGCTTTCATATCAAAGCTTGTTTGTCCAATCATTGGCTCCTGTAAAAGGGTCTTAAGGAGTAAAAAAGGTTCATGACCTTCAAGAATATTATGGAACATTATTTGGAAAACCAGTCTCCATTGAGTGTTGTGTAGGGAGGGTGGAATGTAACTATAGGAAATACAAACAGCAGGTTAAATATTTTAACCACAAATGGCAACTGAATGAAAGGTAATTTGATGGTGTATGGTGGCATTTTGGAGTTAATGGAACATAATTTGAAGGGGCCTTGGTACAGATTTTGCATAAAGTCTAGTAAATACGACACAAGTAAATATAAGTTATGAGCTGGGCTCGTAACTCCCAGAAGACTGGCAGAGGCCAACTTTCCACCATCCAGTGGGTTATAAAGCTTCTTTATACTACCCGGACATATTACCCATCATATGATGTCTATACTGCTTGGTTTTACAAATTTTCTACACCTTCGAAATTCCAGACTATGCAGGTATTTCTAGATCAAAACAGAATTTACTAGACTATTTGTGACAGTTTTGTACCATTGATACTTCTGGACAATGAAGTTTGAGATCAATCGATTTATATTGTAATTTCAAAACAATGTACAATTTTCAGTGATGTAACAGAAGATACTTTTCTGGTAGAAAAAAAGCTGAAGATGAGATGAAGGTCATGACGTAAAGTGAATTTGAGTTGTCCCTGTTGATGAGAATCTGTAATATATTGGTTTGAAATATAAGAACATTAAAGTTTATTCCTTGTTGGAAAATACAACTATGACTAACGTTGAAGGGTAGGATAGCCACCAACATGATGGTGACCTCAACAGAAGACAGGTTATTCTGGAGAAACACTGATCATATGGTCATCAGGAGTCATTGAAATCTGGAATACCCCAGTCTACAACAAAAGGTGGACTTGGATAGAGGAGGCTGCCCTGGTTTGTCCCATCCCCTTTGCTACTGGGTGGAAAAACCTGTGCAGGACTCCCCTCCCCAGAGGAACTGCATTGTTAGCATACAAGAGGGTGAGGAACTGGCCCAAGAGTCATGGAAGGACTTCGAAGAGGAAATAAATACCAGGCCCTTCTGTGCTCGGTGGCAAAACCTGGCACAATAATTAGGGATACATTTTTATCTTTTGCTTTGGGGCCACCTCTCTTGTACGCCATTTCAAATACCAGATAACTTGAAATGCCGTGTTTTTTATGGTCTTGAGCCAAATGATCAATGAGTCGTAAAATGAGTAGATCCCAAGAGTGCATGTGGCAAGGGAGAGCCCTCTTTTTGGATCCATTACTTTTATGATGTTCGCTGAATAGAGAATGATTGATTCCTATAGCAGGACATTGGGTGTCACCACAGCGTGAGTATTCAGTTGAATGATTGCAAAATATAATTGATATCATTGGGCATTCCTTTTTTTTCTGTTTTCAGCAAAAAACATTCCATTTTACGTAACGTCCCAACCACCCTTTATCTTTGTTATTGGATTTCATTGTAATATGAGAAAATGCGTGGATGTGATTATGTCATTGTTTACCCGCAGTGACTGCTGTTTATGAGAGAGGTATCAAGGTGATCTATTCTACTAGAAATACAGAGGTTGCCTCATATGATAGAACGATTCCTTAGACTTAAGGGGCTCATTAATGCCTGCGGAGAAATGCAGTATATTACAATGGAAGAGCTTTTTCATGTTTGCGTTCTTATGTCATGAGGTCATAGAGGTAGTCAGCAACTAAGCTTCTTCAAGTACATATAAATAGGCCCTGTTCACACTGAGTTTTTTGCAGGCAGAAAATTCTGCCTCAAAATTCAGTTTGGAATTTTGAGGCAGATTTTGATCTGCCTGCACGCAGTTTGCCACGTTTTTTGCTCGCACCCATTGAGCACCGCGGGCAAAAATGCAGCGAAATACGCTTTCTCTGCCTCCCATTGATGTCAATAGGAGGTCAGAGACGTAAACACCCGAAGATAGGGCATGTCGCTTCTTTTTCCCACGAGCGTTTTTTTCCGCTCGCGGGAAAAAACGCCTCCGCCTCCCATTGAAATCAATTGGAGGCATTTTCGGACGTTTGTTGACGCGTTTTCCGACGCAGTTTCCGCGTCAAAAAAAAGTGTAAAAAAAACTCTGTGTGAATAGGGCATAAGAGTTTCTGACACCGGTATAATACATTGGTGGGGTCAGGAGTATTGCCCTGAACTAAAGAGCAGCGGCTTTCAATAAATGGGCAGGTTCTTATCAGGTGTGACTGCCTTCCATGTGGCCCACTCCAAAAATAGCCAAATACAGGGGCTCCTAGCAGTTTTTCCGGCAATCAGCACTAAGAGGATAGTGGCAGTAGGAGAAAGGGTACTTCAATTTAGACAGTTCCTTTAAGATCAAACACTGTGCCGCGCGACTATGTGACCTATTAAGCCTGATAAAGGGAGTATGCCCAAAATGTTGCTACATGTGCTACAAATTTCACAGTGGTGTCATATCCAACATGGATAATTAAAATAAACTAATGATTTAATTGCACCTGCAAACAGGAGTGCCAACCCATTATTTCATTGTATAAGAAACACACGAGAGTGCTGCCTGAACAACCTTGTCTGAAATTCCTTTAACATATTGTGATTCCTAATTAATAAACCTATTAAATATATTTATTTGATATTTTAATACAAAATATTTGGACAAATACTTTTTTAGCATTTAATCATCTTAAAGGGTCTGTCACATATGGACGTCATGGAGGGACTCCCACGCTCAGGACTCCCCTTTATAATCCAGAGTGGAGATCCGGCCTCGAAAGAGCGTTTTTTTCTTTGGTAGACCCAATTATTTCAATGGCTGACATATAAGGCGGGATTCACACGACCGGGTCCCGCCCGAGCCCGAGTATCGGCCGGTAAAATCGGCCATTTTGCCCGGCCGGTTTGCATAAAGTTTTGCATCCGTTCCGGGCCGGGCAGATCTGGACAGTGACATCAGCGGCAACTCCTGAAGGGGAATCCCCATGTTTTCGGGGATTCCGCTTCAGGAGTTTCCCCTGATGTCACTGCCCAGATATGGACAGAGACATCAAGCGCTCTGTCCAGGAGCGGAATCCCCGAAAACACGGGGATTCCGCTCCTTCAAGGAGCTAAAGTGGGGCTAGCATATAGCAAAGCAGGGAGATACCTCCCTGCTCTGCTATAGTGGCGTCGCTACAGTAGTAGCAGCCGCAGCAGCAGCAGCTGCTAGCGGCGCCATGGAAGGTGTCGCCGGGCCAGGGCGCTTTTAACAAGCAGGGGAAGGGAGCCAGCGCAGTGCTCCCTCCACCAGCTGTACACCCCGGCCCTGCCACACAGTGTACAGCGTACAGCCATTCGTCCGAATGGCATCAACTCCTCCACCTCACATACACTCTGCGCTGTGAGGAGGAGGAGATAGAGCGCAAGCGCCGGAAAACCCGGCCATCACTCAGGACACATTCCGGTGATGGCCGTGTATTACCCGGCCCCATAGACTTCCTATGGGAGCCGGGCGGCCGGGCACCCGGCCGAAAATAGAGCATGTCCTATTTTTTGACGGCCAGTTTTCCCGGCCGTCAAAAAATCGGTCGTGTGAATAGCCCCATTAGGGGTCTATTATTCCTAATGCAGCTGGGTGCCGGCCGATTTATGAACGGCCGGCACCCTGCCGGGAAACCCTGTCATGTGAATGAGGCCTAATGCTGCATTTTTCCTGCCAAGACCACTGCTAGTCAGCTAAGGGTTTATGAAGTCGGGCCAGTGATCAGCGGCTGATTTTCCAGTTGACCCAAGTTTAGAAATAGAGTTGCCGTCATGAGACAACCCCCTTTGAGGCGAAGCTCCACCTTGGACCTACTTAACATATTATATTATGAAATTTGCAAGTCTCATATAAAGTTTATTAGATTAAGACTGGCGTATCGGTCTTAATAAATTTTCCGCAAGATGTTGACTTGGCCTCCAAATTCCCCAGATCTCCATCCAATTGAGCATCTGTGGGATGTGCTGGAAAAGCAAGTACGATCCGCGGAGGCCTCACCTCGCAATTTACAGGATCTGCTGCTAACATCTTGGTGTCAGATACCACAGTACACCTTCTCTTGTGGAGTCCATGCCTCGACAGGTCAGAGCTGTTTTGGTGGCACAAGGGGGACCTACCAAAATTTTAGGCAGGTGCTTTTAATGTTCTAGCTGAATGGTGTATACTACAGATTTGCCAGTCTCTTTAATTCCTAGCTTCCTATACTTGCTATTTTTAGCTTTCTTCTTTGCATTACAGATTTTCCTTTTTTAGAGAATGCAATGATGGCAGTCTCCTGTAGTTTTTTTTTTTAGAGCCTCATTTCTCGAATAATCGAAATATAGATTCCAGTTCTGCTGGATTCATATGTACATTGTAGGGATCTTATACAGCTACCATTTACATTCTAGCTGCATCATATTATAGGATATATATCACATTTAGTAACAGCGTAGCACAAATAAATGAGTAATCAATAGTTCGCTAATGAGAAATACTTGTGACCCTCTCACACTAATAACAAGAGAATATTCCACAGAGGTCCTGAAGTCTCAGTGTTTTTATGAGGAGAGATGTCTGGGTATTAGGAGATTAATGATCTGTGTACCAAGAAGAGGTGAGGAGGCTGAGGGGTTTCTTTCTGAAAGAGGGGCATGTGTATGAGTGAGGAGCATGCTGGAGCTCTCTTTCAATAAACCACAGTGCCCTCAAAACAGAGCCAGCCACAGTACCCACAAAATTGAAGTAGCCACTATGCCCCGAGAACGGTATCAGCCAAAGTTCCTCCAAAAAATGCCAGCCATGGTGTCCTCAGAAGCAATGGTCCCCAATCACCGGGCCGCGAACCAATACCGGGCCATGGATCATTTCATACCGGGCTGCGGTATCCGGTATCCGCCCTGGTGGCCGCAGGGAATTCCAGTCAAAAAACCGCACCAAACTGTGGTGCAGCTTTTCACCCGGAATATCCGCTATGGAAAACTGCAGCATTTAGCCAGCCTGCTAGCGAGCAGGCCTGCTAGGATGACGTTTGATCCCAGGGGACCGCTGCTGCATCTTAGGAGGCCGATCCTCTGACGTCATCCAGGCCGGCCTTCTGGGATGATGTTTCATCCCATGTGACCGCCGCTACAGCCTCTGAATTAAAATGCAGCACCGCATGTCAATTTCTCAGCGGTCCCCCACCCACCGGTCCGTGGAAAAATTGTCTTGCATGAAAGTGTTCCTTGGTGCAAAAAAGGTTGGGGACCACTGTTCAGAAGAACAGAGCCAGCCACTGTGCCTTCTGGAAAAAAATATATCCATGCTACCCTCCAAAAAAATTTAGCCACTGTGTCTCCAAATAGAGCCAGCCTTAGTGCCAGAAAAGTGACAGTCATGTGACCGTCAGACTGAGAGATAAGCAAATGTGTGTGGAGCGTTCTGGAGTTCTTTTTCTAGATACCAAAATGTGGTAGCCATTGTCCTTGTTTACTATTTGCTCTCCTGGCCCCATTCTGTGACTCCAGCGTCATGCGTAGCTAGTTACAGGCCCATCCCTAGTCTACAACTTAATACCGAGTTTATGATGTTTCGCTCCAGTCATCACCTTTACATTATATCCCTCCCTCCTCCTCCTTTTTTTACTCTTTTATCTTTTTCATCCTCTCCTTTATCTTTCCTGTCTTACCTCTTTTTATCTGCCATATTAAAGATCAACAAATCGGGGTTCTCTCTGACTAGCAAATGCTTTACTGCTACAGAAATCTCCTATAGACCTCTAGGTACTTTCTTCACTACTATGTTTCATTGTCTTGTTTTATATTCTCTATGTGGGTACTCATCTCACTTTGTTCTATTGATGCATACTGTTTGTATTGGCTCGCTCCTAATAAAAAGCAATTTACTCTAAAAAGTGGTAGCCACTGTGCTGCTAGAACGGTGTCAGCCATGGTGCCAACAGAAAAGATCCAGCCACTGTGCCCCCAGAAAGGTGCTAACAATGGTGCCATCAGAACAGGGCCAGCCACTGTGCCCCCAGAAAAGTGCTAGCCATGGTGGAATCAGAACAGAGGCAGCCACTGTGCCTCCAATAAAGTGCTAGCCATAGCGTCGTCAGAACAGAGCCAGCTACTGTGTCTCCAATAAAGTGCTAACTATGGTGCCATCAGAGCAAAGCCAGCCACTGTACCCCCAGAAAAGTGCTAGCCATGGTGCCATCAGAGCAGTCAGCCACTGTGCCCCCAGAAAAGTACTAGCCATGGCGCCATCAGAACAGTCAGCCATTGTGCCCCCAGAAAAAAGCTAGCCAAGGGGCCATCAGAACAGAGCAGCCATCGTGTTCCCAGAAAAGTTCTAGCCATGGCGCCATCAGAACCGAACCAGCCACTGTATCCCCAGAAAAGTGCTAGCCATGGTGTCACTAGAACAGAGCCAACCACTGTATCCCCAGAAAAGTGGCAGCCAGATTAAAAAAAATGCAATAACAATAGTGTGTAACAACCAATTGGATTCTCATTTTGCAATGGAGGGTACGAAATGTAGACAACCATTAGATTGGATGCCATGGACAACACCATTTTACCTCTGCACTGCTTTTAATGCAGGAATCCAACTATCTCTACCCCATATAGAAGCGTGAAATGTGTTTATAAATTGGCAGTTCTATCTGAGCAGTAATAGAAGCGCACATTGCCCATTCACGCTGTGGATTAGGAGGAAGTGAGAAGCCTGAACCCTGATTGTTCACTGATCCCTCGTTAGCTTATAGGACCCATCCATCATTAATACTGTGAAAGCTCCTCTCAGTCACAGAGAATCACTCAGCCCACACTCCCTGTCGAGTGATTAAAACCTGGTAAAAAAAAAAAGAAGCTGTGCCTTGAATCGGCAGTAGTGGTGGGTGGATAGGCCTCTGTTATGCTGCAGTGATCTGCTGTCACTATCTTCCAGAATGCAGAGGCTAGCTCAGACAGTCATCCATTACACGGATCTATCACAAGGACCATGCTAAAAAAAATGACACTAAATCTAGGACGCTCGAACCTAGAAATACATTATATATTAGGAAATACATATAAAGATACCAATATTTATAGAAATGGATTATGTAGTAACAAAAGTGCCATATCTGATTTAGAAAACCCACAGGCGTAGGTAGGAGGGCTGACTGGAACTGGGTGCCATAGGTGGCGCCCACAAACCATTCTGGCTTGGTCGGGCTATTTATATAATGAGCTAGGATAGATAATGGATTCTGACTCAAATTAAGGCCTAGCTACAAAATTTAGAAAACCCATTTTCTAATATACTATTATCTGGTTATTAGAGTGGGGTCCCTAGTTCATGATCCCCATCTATAATCCATGGTAGAGAGCAGTAACCAAATTGTGTTTCTCACTCTGGAGGACCCAGCATGTCTGTGAACTATAATACTTTATTTCCCCTGTGGTGGTGCTGCAGGGAAATTGGACACGTGCTGCCAGGTTCCTCTGGAGATTACAGTTGATTGCCAGGGGTCTAAGGAGTGGGACGAGCTGTGATCAGTTTATTATCAATGAACCCTTTGAACAAAAAGAGATCTTGCAAAGTGGACAGTCCCTTTAATTCGGAACAGAACTCCAACTATACTTAAACATAGAATGAATAAAATCCCAGAAGGCAGAGATTTACTAGTCAAATGCAAGAAGAATATGATTTAGAATATGATTTAGCCATATTCGCAGCTTGAGAAAGTGCAATATTGCAAAACTGCGCTGTGCTCTGCTTGCATTTGAACCTTCATGGAAAAACCATGTACAGTTGGAGTAGAAATAAAATTGCCTCCAAAAAAAACCCTCATGCTAGGACAAAAACTCTTTCCTGAAGACAATAGATGGCGGACACTTTCGATAGAAGTGCTAGTTGTCAAGGAATCACTACAGAGTGAACTTTTATGGAATTTCTATACAAGCAATTCCCCAAAGGCAGCTGGAGACTGTCTGGACCAAGCGTACAAGTAAATCAGCTACATCAAGTCCGTCACCACTCTGGTTAGCAGAGTCTAAGGCTACTCTATGGTCTTCACCAGAGCCCGCCGCAAGGCAGGTTGGATTTGGCCCCATAGAACCCAGGTTACATAGTTAGTACAGTTGAAAAAAGACACATGTCCATTAAGTTCAACCAAGGAATGGGAAAAAGGGAAGAGATTAAACAAACAAGGTTGCTTTTACAGAATGAGGTATTGGACAGGAGGTGCAACTGCAGGCAATACAAGAACGGATATCCAGACAGCCAGAGGAGTGATCAACAAGCAGAGTTCACACCAGGAGAGACTAAAAGTCCAAATTGCAAAACAGAAGACTACCAGGAGTTGCAGAGGTCGCAACAAACTGTGAGCAGAATATCCAACTCAGTTAGCAGAGGGTAAATCCAAAGACAAAGCCGAAGTCCAGTTCAAAGAGTCCAAGTAGTCAAGGTGATTCAGGGTCTAACCAGGAACTTGATGAGACACATGCATACACAAGAAAATCACAAGCAACAATAAAAAAAAACCTGAACAGACTCAAATACTCCACCCTTGACACTGATAGGTTGCAGACAGAGAAATAAGATTGGCTCTGCATCTCCAACCAGGGCCACCCAGAAGCTTGGCTAGTAGTCATGACAACCCAAAAGTGACAGATGTTTCCTAACACTAGTGGGTAGACAACCAAAGTAATTAAGGTAATGGATGAATGCCTCCTAATAAACAATCACAATGGAAAAATCTGTTTTTGTGAAACTGTAACATTTCTAATGGAGCTTCATTCCACATTAGATTACAGTGTGATCAAAACTGGGGGGAGGGGGGGCGCCATTGATTTACCGTCTATGAAAAAAGTGTGCCAAACAGTGGTGAAAAGGAGTACTGCATGTAACAGAATTACAATAGAAGCTTATTTTTTCAGCTCCCAATGGTCCTGATAATTTTGATAATCCAGAATGAGACATAAATATTCCTATGCCAGGTGGGGATAAATATATACATATATGTTACATCTAATCGCTTGCAATTTCTGAGGAGTAAGCCCCAGGAACAACAGGATAAAAGTGCTTGACTAAATAATACACAGTCGAATCACACTATTATGACCTCAGCCCATGAAGGAAGTGATGTGTGGTGGGCTGGCTTGGTGGGTATATAAAATGTGCAATAGGCTGTCTGAACATATATCACTCGTTGTTGCCATGGGTAAAAGGGGCGATTTATCAGAGTTGCAAAAAGAGATGATTATTGGCTTCCGGGCCAAGGGTGGCAGTATTTATCACACAGCGCAATTTGTGAACTGTTCACGTGCTGCTGTGGTGAAAGTGTATCGTGAGTGGACAAATGGCACCATTGGGAATAACCGACATGGAAACTGCGGAGCGCCACGTGCCATTGATGTGAGGTGAACATCGGCTACGAAGGTGCGCGAGAGCCGAATGACACGCTACAGTGGAGCAGCTCACCGTGAAAATCAACCAAGGGGCTATCAGACGTGTGTCTAAAACAACAGTTCAGTGAACCCTACTGCGTATGGGGCTCTGAAGCAGACAGCTGGTCACTGCTCCTATGCTACCAAAGGTGCATCAGAAAAAAAGGCTTTTCACGGAAGTATCGGAATTGGACCACCGATGATTGGCATAGGGTTGTCTTCTCCGATGAGTGATGTTTTCTGCTTCATCGAACGGATGGACGTTGACGTGTCAGGCGAGAAACATCAGAGAACAAACACCCTGCAACCATTGCTGGAGAACACAAGCTGGTGGTGGCAGAGTCATGGTCTGGTGAATTTTCAAGGCATTCTCTGGGCCACTCATCCATGTGGAAGGCTCTGAACCGATTTGGGTATGAATCCATCGTTGCAGATCACGCCCCCCCCCCCTCCCCCCATACATGCTGTTTGTCTTTCCTGGGGAAGATGGAATCTTCCAGGCAGACAATGCGACGTCACATGGCTATAAATGTCCGACAGTGGTTGGTAGAGCACAACCAAGACTTCCAAATACTTCCCTGGCCCCCTAATTCGCCAGACTTGAACCCAATTGAGCATCTGTAGGACCTCGATCGACTTGTTCGCTCTATGGATCCTCCCCACGCACCCTCCAGCAGATGTGCGATGCACTGCAGTCAGCATGGTGCCAGATACCGGAGACCACCGACCAGCACCTTATTGAGTCACTCAGCACCTTATTGAGTCACTCCCAGCCCATCTAGCTGCTGTCCGTGCTGCACACGGCGGTTACTCTGGATATTGTGGTGGTGCTGGTGGTCATAATAATGTGACTCGACTGTGTATATTATACTAAAATTTATTGCATGGCAATCCTCACAAGAAATGATGCATCCTTTTAGTTAGAATGTGTACATGAATATTGCATGCAACGCTGTAAACTCTAAGACCATAAATATATATTATGTGACAACTATCCTACTGGGAACCTCTCACAGTGAGTAGATATAGTATGGGTAGGTTCCTAAGCATGAGCTGAAATGGCAAAAATGGCATGCCACCCTACACAATAAGTTTGAAAATAAATATGGTACTTAAATTATTTGACCTGATTGCTATACAATCAGATCTGTTACCATTTTAGTAAGAGACATTAAAATCTTAAAGCGAATGTCCACCCTTGAATACCATTTTGTTTGTTTTAATGTGAATAGGTCTATATCTGTGCTGATTAATTTCTTAATATATCTTTATAGCAGTCAGGGCTCCATTTTTCTTATACAGAGCTCCACATTCCTTGCACAGACATAGAATTAAATGATAAAACTCTGTCTATCTTTAGTCACCACTAGGGGGAGTTTAAGAGCTAACTGCATACTGTTTATACATTGAACTATATAATAAAACTCCCCTTAGTGGCAGCTGCAGGCAGACAGAATTGTATCAATTAGCTCTATGGCTTTGCAGGGGATTTGGAGCTCTGTATTAGAAAGATGGAGCTACCGTATATATATAAAAATATATTGAGAAGTTAATCAGAACAGAACTTTGGACTAAAAGTTTTTAAAACTAAAAGTATTTTAATAGCATAGAAAAATAAGCAAAATTGTCATAAATAGAAGATCCATAGGAGAAAGTGAACTTAATAATTCAACATGTGAAGAAACATAAGAACACGGCCTTCGTTCACTGAAGTTATACTAGACATTGAGACGACCCTGCATTCCCTGACAGTCAACGACATTAACTTAAATTGCTAATTGTACATTTACCAACCAGGAACTGGAATATCAGGGGTTTTGTTAAAGCTTTAACCTGTTCCAGCCTAAATTGTAAGTTATGACCCCCCAGCGATTGATGAGTGTGTTCTACAAGTCGGACAATCTGCGGTGGGAGAAGGGATTTGGTTTCACCTTCTTCAGAGTCGGCTGATGTTGCACCTCACTGGCCGAGTATTCCTGTTATAATGACCAAATATTGACTGTGATACTTTCTCACTGATCTACAAACAGGATTAGAGAGTAATTAACTCTTCCTGAAAGTAACACATAATCCTCCCCTGGGAGCCCCGTGTTGTATAGGAACTGTTCCAACTGTCTGCCTACCTGTCATAACAGTGTGCCCTGTGGGTCATTCAAGGGTAGACTAAAGCCCGAAATAAATTCTGCACTATTATTTTTACATTACATAGAAATTTTAAAGGAAACGCACATCTTATGAATATTTGGGGCATCCATCGTTTCTAACTAAATTGCCATTTCAGCAGTGAATAACTGGGTAGGGTCTATCACCAACCTCCCAAACTCTGCTTGGGGTCCCATAATGCAGATATCTAACCGTACTGAAAACCTGCAGGGCATGTGCCTCGGGTGCTGGGTGCCAAGGCGAGCATCAACAAGCTCTTTCTTGGCCAGGGTATTTAGAGATAGGGCCAATTAAAGAAGCAAATTATATTTTTGTCCCAGGTCAATTTCCAGATCTTGAGTGGAGTTAAGCTGGCCATACACTTTAGGCCCCATGCACACGACCGTGCCCGTAATTACAGCCAAGGCCAACCGCGTATGGCTGCGGTCAGTCATCCACATTTGCGGACAGTGCTCCCATTATAAAGTATAGGAGCACGGTCCGTAAAATAAAAAAATAGGACATGTGTTAATTTTTACGGAAGGTTTCTATGGCCCAGACACATTCCCGTAAATATATGAGAAAGTATCCTTCGGCCATAGAAGTGAATGGGTCCGTAATTACTGTCCGTAATTACAGATAAAATCTACGGCCGTGTGCATGGGGCCTTAGATAGCTGTCAGTCAAGCTTGCATGTGTGTGTTTCAATGGGGAGAGGGGGATAAGCTGCTGCAAGGCGCCTTACGGCAGTGGCTTATCTTCCGTGGCAACAAAGGATCGGGCATGTTGGATTGGAATATGCCGATCATTCTTTCCCCCGACATCTTTTGCTATCGGGTGAAAGTTGGGGCGGCCCCCATACACATTAGATAGTCGGCCAATCCTACCAAAATCAGAGGGTTCAGCTGACGTTTATCCAATGTGTAAGGCTAGCGTTGGGCTTTAAAATCTGAAGCTTGATAGCCTTATAAATTGGAGGACAACAATGTACACGATCCAACTGATCAATGTGACACCAAAGAGATTGATAATGAATGGGATCCGATCATTTTGTCATTTACCTTTCGGTCGTTCCCCTCATTTACACAATGTCTTTTTCCTTCAAACCGTACCCATAACCCCTATCTGTGAATGGGCCATAAAGCAGAGGAATGAGTTATCAGATGACCAATTAAATTATTTCTACTGATGGTTTGTACTTTCATGATAACATCTTAATTATCTTAATAATCAATCACACATTAAGTATATTTAAGTTACATTAACGTTCAGCCACATTAAAGATAATGAAGTACATGATATTAATGAGCTGTGCTTAGATTTTCCTGAGTAGTAATGCATTTTAAGGCCTACTATGCCTTTTCTATGAGATACTTATATTTTCACTTGACTTATGTAGAGTTATATTAATTGGAGTACATAGATTATCTCACAAATAGATATTTTATATATTAGAGCAGTGGTCAGGACTGTCATCAGAAGTATCTGGCCCCCATACAATGGTTAATGCCCTTTGGGCTCCCTTCCTTCCATGGTTTGCTTTTGGTGGACACTTGGGAGGATAATATAATCCTTTTCCATCATAATGATTTATAGCCCCATACCACATATTTTGGCGGTTTCTGTAGAATAGGGAAAGTTGCAAAAATTACATTTACCCATTTTTTGCCCATTAATGGGCCATATTAATGATAGGACTGTTGTGCAGGTCCCATGAAATGACTACTAGGTAGCGAGCAAGAGCTGACAGGTGATCTTGGGCACCTTTTTAAGGCCCCTTTACACAGGCCATATGAACTTATGAACGCTCGTTCCCGATCATTGCCCTGTTTAAACAGGGTAAAGATCAGCCTATGAATGAGCAAATGCTCGTTCATTGGCTGATCGTATAATTTATGCAGCACAAAATATTATCGTTGTCGGCAGCACATCTCCCTGTGTAAAGATGGGGATGTGCTGCCGACATGAGGGAAATGCATGGGGAGGAGCGATCGCAGTAACGATCACTCGTCTCAATACATTACTGATCATAGCTCCTTGTAAAAGGAGCAAACCAGCGCCAATCAACGAGCTGTCTCGTTGATTGGCGTTCATTTTTAGGGCTCATATTGGCCAGTGTAAAAGGACACTTAGACTACTGACAGCAGTACAACCTGTACTGTCCTGGTTGTAGACCTGGCAATGGGAGTTGTAGTATATAACTATATTATTGCTTTTCATCATAATAAACATGAACTCCATGTAACTCATTTACTATAACTAGTCCCAAATACAATTTATGGAATTAAAGATCCAAGAACTATAGTGCACATCCAGGTGGGCATAGCAATAGATATAATTTTGGCTACTTACACTGTTTCATCATTCTGGAACTCCAGTTCTCCATAGGCATCTTCAAAGTCAATTCCTCCTCCCCGTGCCGTTCCTTCTACAGTTCGGTATGGTATGACGACAGTTCCTCTTGCCCCAGAGTTCCGAATTACTTTTACCTCCAGAACCCCAACACTTTCACTAACATGAATCAGCTTCTCCTCAAAAGTAAATATTCCAGCATGGTCATCGTCCAGAATGGTCACTGTGGCGATGAGCGGAGAGACCAGACGGGCTTTAGGGCGCCCTTCCCCATCTGGTTCAAACATTCCTTCTGCATCACCCACTCTTAAGTTCATAAGTCGTACAAAGAAATGTTCATCTTCCTCAAAGATGTCATCATCAATGATACCAATCTTAATCTCTTTTTGGGTCTCTCCTGGTTTGAAGATCAATGTTCCTTCACTATATTCATAGTCAGAACCTGCATTGGCAGAGCCATCCTCTGTCTTATAGTCCACGTAGAATGTGCTCCCACCATCTCCTCCTTGGCAAACAGCATTGAGTGTCACAAAGCCACAATTTTCCAGACACTGGTAGTTGAAGGGTTGGAAAAAGATCTTGCTTGTATTCTCCTCTCCGGACTCAGAAGTCACCTCCTGTAGATTGGCTGGCTTTTTGCTGTGGTCAGCTGCATGTTTCTTCAACACATTGCCTGCGCCAATCATCATGCGAGTGGCCTGGATACGATAGAAGGCCCTGCTCTTCTGTTGGTGCAACAACGCATAATAATTTGCCATTTCTACCAGTTGATCCAGCTCACGTTCTGGGTACTTCTGCTTCAATTCTTTTAAGATGCGGATGACCTCTTTACGACTTTCATCAAGCTCCTTGGCTTCAGCAGCTGCTGCTGCAATGTCTTGCACATTGGGTTCTTTAGTTTCTCCCGGCATTACTGCTGATGCTCCCAACTTGCCATCCATTTCTATGCTTTTAGGGAACTCACCCTCCGTCTCAATGATGATACCTCTACGCTTATCTGCTCGGTACCTCTTGTAGACATATTTGTAAAAGAGAAGACGCTTGTCTGCTATCCATGCAAAGACCACACAGGCTGGAAAGAATAAGAGAGTGACCAACGCCTCCCAGACTTGGACACGACCTGGAGAGATAACGGCAAGGATGAGGTACAACCATATGTAAGCAAAAATACTCCAGGTAGCTGTGACAAAAAAAACTCTTGGGTGTTTGATCTTCCGTGACTCGCCATTGGGAATGACATAGACACAAATGGCAATAATCACAAACATATTAAATGCAGCAGAACCCACAATGGTTCCTGGCCCTAGTTCACCTGCCTGAAAGTTGTGACCACACACCTCAATAACAGAAAGGAGGATCTCTGGAGCAGAAGAACCTAGAGCCATCAGCGTGAGATTGGAAACTGTCTCATTCCATATGCGTACAGTTGCAACGCTGGTTTCTCCATTTGGTTTTGTCAGTGTGATCTCCTTCTCTTGTGATGTGATGACCTCAATTGAGGCCATGAAGCGGTCAGCAATGATAGACACTCCAAGGAATAGGTAAAGCATTGCTACAAAGTAAACCACAGCCCGAGCAGCTTTGTCTCCTGTTGATGGATTGTGGGGGCTCCAAACTGGGAGCATGATGCCTGGTTGACATAGTTTAATTTCTGATGCACTACAGTTTCCATCTTCTGATATTTCGGAGGAGGCTGATGCAAGTAGAGATACCACCAGAAGGATTCCTAATCTTAGGAAGTATGCCATAATTGATCTGTTTCTCGTGGTGGCCGTATGCAAGATGGTGTTGGATTTAGGGTAGCTCTGTACGAAGATGCCTATGAGAATAAATAAATATATATTAATTGATTGCTTAACTAATAAATTCATAAATTACATTTCGGTATATAATATGTACTCAGTGGTTACCAAACCATCAAGACAAAACTGTGGAGATCACCCCATAAACTCATCTCATTGACCACAGTAAAATTGTTCAAAATTGCCCTTTGAATGTTCATTTCAGTTGTTTCTTTAAACACTTGATGAAATACGTAACAATATGGGACCCATTTTCCAGTCATACCTTGCAAGTATCATCTTTATAAAAACCGCACTGTGAATTTTGGAAAAGGGTGAATTTTGGCAAACAGTGGCAATGTTAGTCTCAGATACTAGGGGTATGGGCCTAGGGTATTTTGCTAGTGTCCATGGTGTCCCAGAACTTTTCAAATCCATGTCCTCAAAACATATTGGGGAATTACATAAATTGGAGTTCACTTATATACACATTGTTAATATCGGCACCCTTAGCAAAATTACAAGTTTCAGAGACTTAATGAATTTCTCATTTCCATCAGCAGATCTATCAGCAGACATAGGCTCCTTTACAATAGCCAGTAGACTGGACGCTATTCCTTCTGCTGATGGATCTTAAAGGCATGTGAAGAAACTGAGTGGTAGGAAATGACTAGACATGCCAACTCTCTTAAGGAGTGGCAGTCTAGCTGGCATGTTTTCATGTTACCAACTGCTAGTGCAACCTCCAGCAACGTCTCCCCACCAGTTGGTAGTCGGACTTTGCGTCCTGTGCTGACCGACTGCCGGCCAAGCTTAACATCCACTCCTTGTCAAATGTTGCTGCCTCTCTTCTCTCCGTCCGATTCAAATGCTACTAAAAACTCCCTCCTACCCATAATCCAATAGTCTACTTCAGGGCTGCCATTGGAATATGTGGGCCTCATATAGTCAAATGGTCAGGGCCCCTTGAACTCAATCTTCTCCCATCTTCCACAATTGGGGAGGGATTTTTTTAACATGTGAAGAGGAACATAATTGGGATAATCAGAGGTTTATTGATAAGGGCACCCGCAGGCCTTGGTATCAAAGAGGGCACAGAGGTCCCTCTGCAACATAGGAGAATTGATTACACAGAACAGTGACTAGTTGGTGTCGACAGGAGAGTGTTAATTTATTTTAGACATATTTTCCTGGCCCCTCACAGGACCAACTGTAGTGCCCTGAAGGCGGCACTGATCTACCTACATATGAACTGGGAATCCACCGATGCCTCTTTCCTCACCAACTGTCTGCCCATCTCTTCCTCATCTGCTCACCTGCTGCTAGACTAGCTCCACTCCTTACCCATAGCAAATCAAACCCAACCCAACTTCTTTGCTCGCCAATTGTTCCTCCTCCACCTATCTGGTCCAGCTCTGACCAACCCTTCCTAATTGTCTAGCTCCATGCCTACTCCAGGAGGAGCTATTTTATAGATCTATAAAAAGTTGTTTAATATCAGACAAATAATCCAGAAACTGATAATCTGGCAGTCTCAAGACATATCAGAACAAAAAAAATTTGAGCTACGTTAGTGCAGAAGAAGAAGTTCAGAGCACCAGAAGATGGAAGACCCTGCCCGCACGGAAACATTCATTGTGCATGGTGCAGAAGACTTGGTGATTGCTTCCTCTGATAAATGTCGCTGTTGTAGCTGAAAAAAAACATAACAAATAATTGTTGTCTGACAAAAGGGTTATGTTGTTTGTGTAGTTTGCATGTAATTGCTAAGCTGGACCAATCGCTGTGCCACCTCACGCTGTGCCAAGCCTTTGTTTGCTGCTGTCTCAGGAGAGATGTCAAACAGGGACAGACTTAACGTCTGCACTATTTATACATCTCCCACCTCTGGGAATGCTCTGAAACGCGCTGCTCTCCCTGTGTAGCAGAGACGTACAGGAATCCTACGGCAGGTGCTATAGGTTTCATGCCGTTATACAAGAGGAGCCCCTGGGAGTCTCCTGGTCTAGAAGTGCACATGGATCCGATTTGCACACACATCTAAACAGCAGGAGATCCTAGACTGGCAGAAGGTAGGATAGAATAAGATTAATACTTTATATCGGCCCTTGCAGGCCTGGAGCTCAAAGAAGGAACATTAGGTCCTTTTTCAACAGGTGGGCTGGTCTCACATCTTAAATTTCACATGAAGTTCTACAATTTTCCTAAAATAGAGATATGAATTCACAGTTGTAATTATTTCCTTGCCAGTTCTTTAACTTCAGATTTTCTTTGATGCCTCCGATGACGTTGGAGGGGGGGGGGTGTTCTAAATTTTTACCTTCAAGAGAAGTACGACCCATCAACATCTACGACATTAAAGTGCTCAGGGGCTTGTGGTCAGATGTGAAATAGGGTCATTGTCACAGCTGAATGAACCTCATATTCATATTGGCAACCACCATATTCAGTAGTGACTTTCAGATGACTGGCACTAGAGGAGAGAAGAGTTTTGACCACCACCACCACCACTACCTTTAGTCATGGGCCACAGTTATGCAATTTGGGTGGTAAGGCAATTTAGTTCAAGAAGAAAAAACATGTTCAGGAAGGCTTCATCCCCATTCTAGATAAGAAACAAAGGACACTCCTTCCCTAAAAGCATTACCATACTCAATAAATGTGAGAGGTCCACCTATCCTGACACGAGTTAGGTTGATACAGAGGGAAAAGTGGGCTCTATATTATTTTTATTTGGGGCCTCCATTCATGACATCAAGACGTGAGGGCTTTATCTACCACTGAGGTGATATTGGGCAAGTCTAGGCTCCCCATCAGATATCCAAACAGCAATGGACTTCCGAATTCAACTTGGTCTATAGATGGTAGGGTACAACTGATGCCCACCGCTCATCCACATGATGGTGCCTGTCACAATTTTTTTCTCAGGTGGATTCCCATTGGATCTATGAGAAAAAAAAATCTTCAGACTTTACATGAAGGCACTGTATGGGCCCATAGAATTGTATGGGTGTCGCATTATGAATCTCTACTACCATCTGTGCATAAGGTCTTAGCCGGATTTCGGAAGTTGGTTATGCAGGGGTTTATTCACTTATTTTATGCTTTATGTACTATTCTGCCTTTTTTTCAGTCATCAGTAAGTATATAAATGGGAATGGGGAAGAGAGACAGCTGTGTCTCACTTTCCAATGATGAGGATAAAACTTCATTCACAGTGCGCGAGTCATAGCGTCTGCAGTGGTATAAGAATATACAGTAACTGTGTCAAAGATGATTAAAAAAAATCAATAAGTGTATTGGTAGAAAAAATTAAGGATTTATGATTTTGAAAAGCTCAGTAATAATCTTGCTATTTTTCACAGTCGGAGATGGTCACTACATATAGAAGTACTGGGCTGAAGCTGCAAGTCAAATTGTGCACCCCATTCATGAGTTGGGTTGGCGCTGTAAGACTGTAATGAGTTATACCTGAGGCAATAGATTCCAAAAATGTCCCTTAAAGGCTATGTACACTTTTTTTTATAATAAACAGATCAGTCAGTGTCTTAAGTGTAACTTCTTAATTAGTTTTTATTAAAAATTTGTTCTACTTTTTTAGATACAGCTGCTCTATACAGAACAGCAGTATCATTCGCGATTCACTGAATCCGTCAGTCCCGCGGATCTGACGGGTTCAGTGTCAGCAGGTCCTGCGTTTCTCTGACACACAGGATACACCTGAAGTCTATCAGATCTAAGTTTGAACTTCGATGTGATAGTTTACAGGTGGATCCTGCGCGTCAGACACAGGCAGGACCAGCTCTCACTGAACCCGTCAGGTCCACGGACCTGACGGAATAGGAATTAGCGCTGGATACAGCTGTTCTACATAGAGAATATAGAGCAGCTGTATCTAAAAAAGTAAAACAAATTTTTAATAAAAACTAATTAAGAAGTTACATTAAAGACACTGACTAATCTGTATCTATATCCATTTGTTTTCCTACCAGCTTCTATATACTTAAATAGGCAATTAAAGGCATTGACATGTTTTTACCAGATTGGTTCCCAATCACTTACTTTTGAAAATCAAACACATACATCTAAATGGCAGAGATCTGAACAGACAATTCTTAAGAGACCAGTGGTTAAGAGCATTCTCTATCTCTCATAATTCATCTTCCTGTACTAATCATCAAGAATTATATTATAAAATATTCTATAGATGGCATCTCACTCCATATAGACTTGCCAGAATATATAGTGATGCATCCCTCTAATGTTGGAGAAGTTGTAACCCTTTAGGATCCATACTTCACATATTTTGGGAATGTCCTTTATTATTAACATTCTGGCAATTAATTAGAGCACTACTGAATGATATTACAACTCAAAATATCAACCTCATGCCGGAACTTGGGTTACTACGGCTTGAGATTGATGTTATTCCCAAACAATTCCAAATTGTAATATGTCATATTTTAATATTTGCCACATCAGCTGTAGCGTTCAGATGGAAAACATGTAACATCCCGACCATCACAGACATCATTAAAAAAGTCAATACAAACTATTAGAGGATGGGGGTTCCTATTCATGACCATCAGTTAGCTGGAGCCGAGAGACACTGCAAATAGCCTCACAGGGTCTTACTCTGGAAGACCCAATATGTCTATGCATTACACAGATGGTTCCTTGATCTTAATAGACACCGTGTAATGCTTGATTTCCCCTGTGGTGGCGCTGCAGGAGAATTAAACACTTGCCGCCGTGTTACAGCTGATCGCTAAAAGAGGGGGTTTATGTGATCAGTGTATCAGCTAGGGATACTTCTAATAAAAAGGGATTGTACAAAGCAGCCAACCCCTTTCAAAACAATAGGACACAGAATAAAAACGGATACATTTTAAGTATCCGTTGCCCCGCCATCCACTAACCTTAAAGAGGTTGTCCAGGATTAGGTCTGCTTTTTTTTTTCCCCCAGAAACAGCACCACACTTGTCTATGGCCTATCTATGGTATTGCAGCTTAGTCCCATTTATTTGAATAATGTTTAGCTGCAATACCAGACACAATCAATAGATAAGAGTGGCGCTGTTTCTGAAAAAGAACACAGACATTTTTGTTCTTAATTCTGGGCAACCTCTTAAATAAAATAAAAAATGGATTCAATAGTAAAATATTTTTTTGTTACCAGACTGAATAACGCAAAGAAAAAAAAAGGGGGCATTTCTTTTTGTTCTGCTAAAATTTGGAACCTGATGGAACAGGTGCAGAGTGACACCAAATACAAAAATGTGCATTCTGCCATCTGCTTAAATCCCAGTGAAATGAATAGGATTCGTTGACAATCCTTCCATCTGTTAAATAAATGTGAACAAGTTAACTCTCTGGTCATAGTGGTCAGAATAATAAGATGCCATGACTCATGAAGGAATCATATAGTATCTGGGATTTTACATAGGACTGCAGCTAAACCTATTTCACCAACTAATACAGTGGAATGCAACCCATGGCTATCAAGTTGTAGTAAAACTACAACTCCCAGCATGCCTTGGCAGCCTGCAGCTCTAAATATTCAGACAGGACCTCATATAGTAAAAGTACAACTCCTAGATCTTCTACATGGAAAGGGGGAGGGGGAGCAGTAAAGATTATACATTTGAGAAGTGGTAAAGTGACTACTTCTAAAATGCTCCAGAAGCCAAAGGGAGCGTTATTGGTAATTAAAGTATACTAGAGAATTGTTACTTAAGAGACTCACTATCCACTTAGCGAACATAGATGAAAAAAATGGAGCTACACTTTAAGGACGGTTAAACCACTCAGGAGACATAGGGATATTTAAAACCATGTAAGGTATATTTAAGGACAGCATACCTGAGACTCCGCAAATAATAAAACCTATAGTGAGATCATACAAGGTGCTCTGACAAATATATCAGAACATTATTGAGTCCTTTAAATTATTAAAATAAAAATGTAGATAACAAAGTCTCCAGCTCTCATTTATTGTCACAGTCGTGGCACATGCGTAAAGGAACCCTATCAGCACTTCAGGCGTCTTTAAAGGGTATGTCTACCTTTGAGAAAATGTTTACAGTTTAGACTGTAGATTTAGTCGACACAAAAAGTTGAGCAACTTTGTATATTCATTGAATTACTTATCTTGTACTGATCATAAGTTATAACCTGCTTTATAGTCCAGAGCTGCATTCACAATTTTCCTGGTTGTGACTGGAAACAGTCAACAACCTTGATGTCAGACACGCCCCTAGAGGCTTATCTTAGCTTCTAGAGTCCACTGGGACAGTTCCGTTTTTTTAACATTATATGACTGTACGGTGACAAGTGTAAAGCTGAAACTCCCCAAAATGCAAGTCACCACAGAAAGTTTCATGCAGACAATGACTCAGCAAGGAATGCTGGATGATTTCAGCTCTGAGGCCTGCAAATGTGAATGCAGCTCTGAGCTATAATACAGGCTGTAACTCTGGATAAATACAGGCTTATATAATGTATTTACAAAGTGACTCAACCTTTTGTCTAAATTAGATTTATGTGTAAACTGTAATATAGCGTGGACATACACCTTAAAGGGAAAATCCAGTCAAAATAACCTTCTGATATGTCATAGATACATGTGGGAAGATCACATCGGTTAATCCTTAGATCTCGTACAACCACTGATTTCCATAATGAAAGGCGTCTATACAGCAATTGAACCCTTTGGCACTGCCCAGGGATTTCTTGTACTGGAAATCTGACATAACATTCTTAGCAAAGACCCATCCAAATCAATGGCAGTAATGTAAGACTTCGCCAACGTAATCTTCTTACATGTATATATGACATATTAGAAGATCATTTTGGCTGGATATCCCCTTTAAATTTGTGACATCACCCAATTATCAGATGCCAATTCGAGGGCTGGAAAATAGCTTGACACATTTTCCATGAATTTCCTCTGAATGGCTGAGAACAGTCAAGTGACAAACTTCCTTGCAGCTCTGACTCCTGTGTCTTAGGAGTTGAGGTAAGGGGGGACACTTCTTCTGTCCCTGATTAGCACTTTGGGGCCCGTATATTGGTTGCAATTGCACCCATTAGTTTAGCATTATTAAGGCATTGTCTTACTGTCCATTCTAAACGCAGCTTTTCCTAGTCACAGGTTACCTCAAAAGGGTTGTCTCATCATGACAACCTGTTTTTGAAATGAAGTCGGTTTGATGATCAGATGATCGCAGTGGGTCTAGTTTCTGAAACCCCCATCCATCTGGGGAAGTTGCGGCCACTACTGAGGGAATGTGGTATTACATGGCAGCCGTTCAATATAATACATGGATGGGCTGAATCTGCCAAAGAGTGATCCACTACTCTGGCTTATAGTGGGGGTCCTGAGTAGTGAACCCCCCTCTATGACATCTAAATGCCCTAATAGGGCACATGGAATGGGGTTGTCTTAGTGAGAGAAACAACCCCTTTAATAGTAAGCATTTATTGTTATAGTTTTTCTTTGGCCAATACTTCATATGCTTCAGTTCTGATGATCTATTTGTATTGATCTTCACAAATGCAGAGCATCATTCATAATTAATATTAATAATATGCTATCTAAAATCTTCAGAGACAGCGCTGTGTCTTTGTGGACAATGTTTGTTTTTTGTAGTTGCATATGGACAGTCAGTAGAAAGCTTGAATTGGCCCAGGGGGTACATATTAAAGGGGTTTTCCCATGAGGGACATTTATGACATATCCACAGGATATGTCATATAGATGCGGGTCCCACCACTGAGACCTGCACCTATCTCTAGAACGGGGCCCCCTAAAACCCCTTGTAGCTTTTTTTGCTCACGCTGACTCCCGGCCACTTCCTGATTACATGGTCGGGAGTTACGGAAACAGCGTAACCTGCTGAGCTACGCTGTTTCCGTAACTCCCACAGTAGTGATTGGCAGTTATGGAACCAATGTAGCATGCGAGCTACACTGTTTCCGTAACTACTATTCAGTTCTATGGGAGTTACGGAAACAGCGTAACTGCGGCCCACCTACTTTGCTTGCCCCCAATTCTTCAGTCTTCTAGAATATATATATTGTTAGTTATGCAATTCTTGTCCTACGGACGACTGGGAAAAGGCTCTGCCTTATGTTTCCAGTGTGATACACATGTTCCTCGCTCATTACAGCCGAACATCTTGCAAGAGTCTGTAGGTAGTGACCTAGAAATATCTCTGTAATATACAAACGATCCGAGGCTGACAACGGATACATTACTCTGTACATTTCCCTAAGACAAAAGACTATATTTAACGTGAGAATCTCAGAACAGAGGAAAATTGGAGCAGTATTTTACATTAAAAGTCTTTGGAGACAAGACTTTAAGGAACTCAATGTGTGCGATGCAAAGAAACGGGAGGCAGCCGCAGAACATAAAAGACATGGTCGGATACATCAAAGCAATCGTCCAGAGACTCCATAGATCTTATTGCCGAGGAAAATGAAGATAGAGTAGGAGGAATCATCGGCTAAGCTTGGGAGGGAAAGCCCTGGAGAGACGTGAGAAAAATTGAGTTGGGTGCGTAGAAACGAAACTAGGAGAGGTATCCGCGAGGGCAAAATGTAAAGATTGGGCTTATAAATGGTAGACTGTCAGATATCAAAGATCTGATGCACTTAGCTCAAAGTTTGATGTGAATTAAAAAGGACTGATGGCAAGTCTACAGAGACGGGTAATAGTTGTAAAAAAAATATGGAGGAATGCATATTGTATCTAAGCATGAATGTTGGACTTTATGTCATTTGAAACAAAATAATTGCTCTTAAAGGGGTTGTCCACTTTGGACAATCCCTTTTTCCCAGACGATAAGATGATCAAATGTTTCCTGCTGTAGGAACCGCCACTAATCAGGTGTAAACTGTGAAACAATTCAGCGGAAAGTATTCAATTTCTCTACAGTGCCACCACAGGGCAAATGAAGCATTACACAGTGCCCATTGAAATCAATGGGCTGTCCATTTAATTCAGAGACGTGCCGGCTCCTCCAGAGTGAGAGACAATCTATGTAGCCACTTTCCACTCCAGATAGATGACGGGACTTTCCTTTACAAACTTAGAATTCTCTAGTAAGGTATTTTAAATATGTTCTCTAAACCTGACAACCCCTTTACATTAATTTGTCTACATGGCCAAAGGATATGTGAAAAGTGATCCGTCACAGAAAATTATGGTTCAGGTCAGGGGTGGTCTTCTCAAAGAGGTGGTCCTTTGGAGAGGTTTCATTGTATGCACATATGTCTCCTCCATGGATATGCTTTACGAGGATTACAATCTTTTTACAGCTATTAGGAATGTGTTGGTACCATGTAGGTGTCCCATAGGGAATGTATTACTAATCAGTATGCTCAACGTACACACCAAGCATAGTATGAACAGAGTCTTAAGCCCCTGACAGCCATGCCAGCCTATTACAAACTTATTATGCCATACAGCCTCTCTCACAGCGATTTACATCAGTCATGACAAGAAGCTGACACTTGTCGGCTTTGTGTCAGGAGCTGAACGTGAGCGCTGCTGCAAAGATGTCAACAAAGCAAAGTCATTGTAAAGACAAAGTAGCTGAGAGTCCGCATGCCCAGAGAAGGGTCTCAAAACATCCCCATACCCGTGCCATTATGTGGTCAAAGTAATATATAGAGACATAAAATAATATAGAGACACAAAATAGTATAAAGACTCTGTTCACATGTGATTTTGGAGCCTCCATTGCGGATTCCGGCACATTTGCAGTACTGTTTTTCCCATTAAAATGAGCGGCACTTTGGCAGAATCCGACGGACACCATTGTGAATCAATGTGGTCCACCGGGCAATGGAGATTCTAAACAGAAGCCAAGATGCAAGTGTGAACAGAGTCTAACCGATCTGTCAAAAAGAACTTGTTGATAGTTTCCAAATGGCAAACTGTGATTTATTAAAATTTAAGTAAAACTAGAATGTTCTAACAATGTTATGATAATAACGGAAATTTTCAAAATTTTAATTTTGCTTTGCAATGCAAACCAATAAGATCACAGATTTGAAAACTAAAACAAAGGTACCCGGTGAGATTTAGAATATAAAATGCGCCAAGAAACTGCGTACATGCCAGGCGGCAAATTTAGGTGTTTTAGACCCTTTATGCAGTTTTGAAAAGTATCTAGAAAAAGGGACGTGGCTAAGAAGAGTCGTAAAATGCACCAGATTTATTAATAGTATGCGTCATTTTCTTGGCGCAAAATATTGATGTAAAGTACACCATCCATGAGGTGGCGAAGGAAGAGAATAGTGTTTAACATGTCTAGCAAGATGCGCCAAATTTATCATACAGCTGATTGTCTGGTCTAGTTCTATCCTGTCTAACTTTAAGACGATATTAATAATTCTCCCCCATTGTGTAATTCTTGCGGTCTTAGTTCCGCCATTGTTATTGACGTTCCACTTATATCTATACTGTGGTTTTAGAATTTTGGGCTCGGGTTGCATTAGACTATATATTTTTTGGGGTTGCATTAGACTATATATTTTCTTGGGTTGCATTAGACTATATATTTTTTTGGGTTGCTTTAGACTATATTTTTTTCGGGTTGCATTAGACTATATTTTTTTCGGGTTGCATTAGACTATATTTTTTTGGGGTTGCATTAGACTATATGTTTTTCGGGTTGCATTAGAATATATGTTTTTCGGGTTGCATTAGAATATATATTTTTTTGGGTTGC
The DNA here is from genome assembly GCF_050947455.1 of Rhinoderma darwinii. Classification (NCBI taxonomy): domain Eukaryota; kingdom Metazoa; phylum Chordata; class Amphibia; order Anura; family Rhinodermatidae; genus Rhinoderma; species Rhinoderma darwinii. The sequence continues at coordinate 107,586,808 of NC_134694.1, read as the reverse complement.
ATTAGACTATATTTTTTGCGGGTTGCATTAGACTATATTTTTTTCAGGTTGCATTAGACTATATTTTTTGCGGGTTGCATTAGACTATATTTTTTGTGGGTTGCATTAGACTATATTTTTTGTGGGTTGCATTAGACTATATTTTTTTCAGGTTGCATTAGACTATATTTTTTTCAGGTTGCATTAGACTATATTTTTTGTGGGTTGCATTAGACTATATGTTTTTCAGGTTGCATTAGACTATATTTTTTTCAGGTTGCATTAGACTATATTTTTTGCGGGTTGCATTAGACTATATTTTTGGTGGGTTGCATTAGACTATATTTTTTGTGGGTTGCATTAGACTATATTTTTTGTGGGTTGCATTAGAATATATTTTTTGTGGGTTGCATTAGAATATATTTTTTGTGGGTTGCATTAGACTATATTTTTTGTGGGTTGCATTAGACTATATTTTTTGTGGGTTGCATTAGAATATATTTTTTGTGGGTTGCATTAGACTATATTTTTTGCGGGTTGCATTAGACTATATTTTTTTCAGGTTGCATTAGACTATATTTTTTGCGGGTTGCATTAGACTATATTTTTTGTGGGTTGCATTAGACTATATTTTTTGTGGGTTGCATTAGAATGTATTTTTTGTGGGTTGCATTAGAATATATTTTTTGTGGGTTGCATTAGAATATATTTTTTGTGGGTTGCATTAGAATATATTTTTTGTGGGTTGCATTAGAATATATTTTTTGTGGGTTGCATTAGAATATATTTTTTGTGGGTTGCATTAGAATATATTTTTTGCGGGTTGCATTAGAATATATTTTTTGTGGGTTGCATTAGAATATATTTTTTGCGGGTTGCATTAGAATATATTTTTTGCGGGTTACATTAGAATATATTTTTTGCGGGTTACATTAGACTATATTTTTTGTGGGTTGCATTAGAATATATTTTTTGTGGGTTGCATTAGAATATATTTTTTGTGGGTTGCATTAGAATATATTTTTTGTGGGTTGCATTAGAATATATTTTTTGTGGGTTGCATTAGAATATATTTTTTGCGGGTTGCATTAGAATATATTTTTTGTGGGTTGCATTAGAATATATTTTTTGCGGGTTGCATTAGAATATATTTTTTGTGGGTTGCATTAGAATATATTTTTTGCGGGTTACATTAGAATATATTTTTTGCGGGTTACATTAGACTATATTTTTTGTGGGTTGCATTAGAATATATTTTTTGTGGGTTGCATTAGAATATATTTTTTGTGGGTTGCATTAGAATATATTTTTTGCGGGTTGCATTAGACTATATTTTTTGTGGGTTGCATTAGAATATATTTTTTGCGGGTTACATTAGACTATATTTTTTGTGGGTTGCATTAGAATATATTTTTTGTGGGTTGCATTAGAATATATTTTTTGTGGGTTGCATTAGAATATATTTTTTGCGGGTTGCATTAGACTATATTTTTTGTGGGTTGCATTAGAATATATTTTTTGCGGGTTGCATTAGAATATATTTTTTGTGGGTTACATTAGACTATATTTTTTGTGGGTTGCATTAGAATATATTTTTTGTGGGTTGCATTAGACTATATTTTTGAGACAGGGACTTTCTCATGAGGCCTTTATGGATTTGTAGTTGGGTATAATATAGATATAATTTAATATAATAATATGGCTTCCTCTTCTGTATTCTACTTTTCCCTTTAGCTCACGATGCTGAGAGAATTCCCTCTTTCTTGTGAGCCGCTTTATGGAATCTGCAAGCTGCCTGCGTTGGAGATGTTTATTTTTGGAGGAACAGTTGTCTTGGTGACACTGAATCGTATAAGGAGATGAAAAGTCCCAGGCAATGTAGACTGGAATCTTCTGCAGATGATTAGAAATCTTGTCTTTTCTCATTCACTTCTCAAGGTCACATAATTGTGGTAACACGGCCTCGTCTCTATTCATAGTCCTATTCATGGGTCAGGGCAACATAGTCATAGGTTACCATTAGTAAAGGACTAAAAGGAGAAAAAGATAAAAACACCATCTCATGATGTTTCATAAAGAGGGGGTCACGGGGTAAGCGGTTGCAGCTGGGGATCCGTTCGGGGGCCATTTGGGCTCCGTTGTTAGCAGAAATGGAGGTGAGGAAAAAAAACGGATTAATTTCCGAACATATGTATTTTGTATACTTCGTTTCCTGCACTTCATTATATATTGGACTGACTATCGATTTCAAAGAAATCAATCACCACTTATGAAGTGACAGCGTTGGTAAAGGACGACCCAGATTGAACATTATCATGTATTTGTCTGATAAATCTCGGTGAGGCACGTTAAACATACTAGCGCCCAGGGTGCCAGTGGGGACATCAGTAGGGAAGTGTGCACAAATTAATGGTCAAAAATATAACCCCAAAAATACTATGCCTTGAAATTTCTTGATAATGCTCAAGGTGCTGGGGTCTAATGAGATTATTATAAGGTGCTCAGCAGTGGCGGCACATCGCCTCTGGCAAGTACCCACTATAACCAGTCAGAACTGAAGAGAGCAGGCACTGGGGGGCAGCAATGAAAATAGATGAGGGGCCGAGCTGGAAGAAGAGCCGCAGGAGCTAGTGGATCATACTGCAGAACAGATAAATGGTGGTCAGATGGCCCTGCTGGCATCGTGTGGAGGAAATTGGGGTGGAATGGGAACGTGTATTACAATTAACAGTTCTAGGAGGTGGAATAAACGAATAAACATACATTATATGTACAAAACATGCAAGTTCAGCAGAGCTAAACATGCTACTTAGTGAATTGGGGCCGATAGCTACCAGCTGATTGTCTATCATGCTGGGTACCAATGAGGGGGCATATTCATAATTTACTGCCCTGGATAAAAAAAAGAAAGCTTGGAACACTACCATGCTGACTGGCATGGTAGTGTTCTTATTTTATCTGGCCCCTTTCACCTTTCTATGCCTTGTTGAAGCATGTTTAGGTGATGGGGAAGGATGCCCACTCTTAAGACCCCACTGTATCCAGCAAGAAATGATTACAGGCATAAGTAGCTCATGGACGTCCAATGACTTCAGAGGGCACCTCTGTCATGGAAAGTGGGCACCATCAAAAGGAGCGCCCAGCAGGAAGACACCTCACAATCAGGATGTAGTACCCTCAATCTTCCACTACTCTGCCATTTGCTAGATGTGCACCTTAAAGAACATTATACTGGGTATAAAGGTAGCTTGGGCTAATCCGTCTTCATTCGCATGCATTACCTTAAGCAGTCATTTTCATTCCCACTATTTCCTCCAGTTCTTATATTAATAAATAAAAGCTGCCCATAAGTTATGGTAATAAAATCTCACTTTACCAGAATAAGTTATGGAAACATATTCTCTCCAACTCACAAAGTTATGTACGGCTCCTGGGCATGCAAAATCGCAGAACAGCTCTGTTGTGATCTTACTTATGTTTGCTTCCATTACCATCACATTACTTGGTTCTAAGGGCCAAGATGGTTGCAAAAAATGTATGTGTATGGTATCAGTATATTTGTACACTCTCTTTCGCAGTAAAGAAAAATTAAGCAAATATGAAAATTACCAAATTCTTGTACCTAGGGGGCAGTATAATAGTAGCTAGAGCTGGTAACGATTTTCTAGTTAGTTTTTCAAGTCAATGGGTCTAAAATAACAAAATAGTTTACTGGGCCTCCCTCAGCAGGGGGCAGCACTGAGCACATTAGAAAGAATCCCAGGATAAAGGTAATATGTACTTTCTATTCGGGCACGATGGGAGTAACATTCAGATGTTCAACAAAAGTGACCTTTTTAACAGTGCCTGAGGGCTCATAGCCAGAAGAAACCCCACCGCTCCTTATTCCAATGCAGGAATGAAAGTAAAATTAAAGATCCGCCTTCGCAAGCATTTTTTTTTTTGTTGCTCCAATGTATCTGAAATTAAATATGAAGCAACTTTGCAAATAGTCTTAATTAAGCAATTGTTATGTATCTACAGTTAATATGAAGACCTATGTGTCTCCATGGTAACAGACTACAAACAAGCCCTGTGTAGTCTGATCCTGCAAAAATGGAGATAAGAATTCGCCTAATTTAAGCTTACCCATCACGAGGGCAGACTGCCATATTAGTGGTCCGACAGATCTTAACAACCATCCTTTAACATCTTTACAATTCTGAATATCATTAGCGAGCATTGCACCTGACCGGGGATATAGTAAGGGAGATGATCCCCTAGCTAAATTGGCATGTCAGATGGCCCTTCTGATGGAGGCCAGAAGATATACATCTAATGATCCAACAGGGAGGAGAGTAACCAAGGACAGTACAAAACAATGTATAAAAGAAAGTGAACAACCAGTTTTTAAAGGGATGAGGTGACAACCATGAAACTGAGAGCCCCAACCAATCTGATAAAGTCATGTCATAATAGTATTTTAGCAGAAAGCCCATTTAAAAGACAATTAGAGATTTAGAGAAACTAGTGCCCACAGTTCCCAGTAGAAAGATACCCATAGCAACCGATTAGGTCACGGTTTCAATAATAACAGCAAAAACCATATTGGTCACTGTGAGTAATATTAACGTAGCTGGTGGTGCAGAGACTACAGTGCCACCCGGGCCCTAATGTCTCAGGAGCACAAACATCCTTCTGCCACATAAGAAGACATCAGTACTACAAATGGCACATGATGGTCTGGCTGGTCCTATTGTAAAGGCATTCTAATGGTGGGGTTTTCGGAGACATCATCTATTACCTGGGGCGAAGCATCTACAAAGAGCGTCCCTCATGCAGGAGGATACAGGATGTCTGCACATTACACAGACATTACATTGATATAAATAGGAACTATGTAATACTTCATTCCCCCTGTGGTGGCGCTGCAGGGGAATTGAACACTTGGTGGTCGGTTCCCTAGCAAATTACAGCTGATCGGTGGAGGTTCCAGCAATTATACACCCTGTGATAAGTTTATCATTAGGTGACCATGCTAACAAAAAGCAATTGTCCAAAATGGACAACCCCTTTAAGTAATCTGTGAGGTACCTATGCAGAATGAACTAGTGGGTGCAATTGTACTTATTAAATAGCCCCTCTACCCAACCACAAAGGGTCTACTATTGGACCAGAAATGGATCCTGACTTATGAGCACATTTTCAACACTAAATCATTTAAAATTAGGATCTTCCCATGTCTACAATGTTTGGGTGGTATTCATATAGACTGGATTCGTACCGTGATGGCTATTTATTGGGTGCAATTGTCAAGCTTTTATAGGACGTCATATCGCTGAGCTGATCTAAAGCAACCATCAATGTTACACATTCCCTTTCATAGCTGTCAGCCTATTTATTTATTGGCGCTTATTTTAAAGGGCATTAAAGGTCATATGGGTCCTGTTCCATCCAGTATAGCCATAATACATGGTAACTGATTTAGGGGTCCTCGGGCAATATTCAAATAGTCAGTCTGGCCCTGTGTGCAAATTACGGCAAAGTACTCCTGAGAGGAACACAGTGAAGGCTTGAGAGGCGGACGCTATTTGCATGGCAGATGGAGCTGTCCAGGATTTCAGCATTACACACTTTTAGATAGTGGTCTGCAGCCTGTGGCTGTCTAGATGTTGTAAAAACTACAGCTCCCAGCATGCCAAGAAAGGACTATTAAAAGAACACTCTGGGCAAAATTGACACACTGTGTTCTGCCTAAGGGGGGCGGAGCATGACACAGAGATTCAAAGAACATCAATGAGTGAATCTGTGTGTCATGCCCTGCCTTTAAGGCCCTGCAATAGGCATAACACAGTATATCAATTTTGTCGAGAGTGTTTCTATAAGAAATGGTATGTGATTTACTATTATGTAGATATGACAAGGCTATTTGGCACAGTTTATTCGGGTATCGAGATGTCTAATCTGTGGTTTCACATAGGACTGAAGGTAAATATTCTGTATTATCTCAAGTGCACATACAATGCAAGCTAAAGAGGTAATGAAATACCATATACACCGATCATCCAAAACAATAAATCCACCTGCTTAATATTGTATAGGTGCCCCTCGTGCCGCCAGAACATTTATGACCTGTCAAGGCATGGACTCCACAAGACTTCTGTAGGTGACCTGTGGTATCTGGCACCAAGACGTTAGCAGCAGATCCTTTAAGTCCTGTAAGTTGTGAGGTGGGATCTCCATGGTTCGGACTTGCTTTCCAGCACATCGCACAGGTGCTCGATCGGATTGAGATCTGGGGAATTTGGAGGCCAGTCACTATCTCAAACTCTTTCTCATGTTCCTAACATCATTCCTGAACAATTTCTGCCGTGTGACAGGGGGCATTATCCTGCTGAAAGAGGCCACTGCCATTAGGGAATACCGCTGTCATGAAGGGGTCTACTTGGTCTGCAGCAATGTTTAGGCAGGTGGTACGTGTCAAAGTTACATGCACATGAATGCCAGGACCCAAGGTTTCCCAGCAGAACATTGCCCAGAACATCACACTGCCTCCGCCGGCTTGTCTTCTTCTCATACTGGTGTCATCTCTTCCCCAGGTAAACGATGCACAGGAACCCGACTGTCCACATGATGTAGTTGGAAACCTGATTAATCGGTCCAGGCCGCCTTCTTCCATTGCGCCATGGTCCAGTTCTGATACTCACATGCCCATTGTAGACACTTTCGGTGGTGGACAGGACTCAGCATGGACACTCTGACCGGCTACGCAGCCCCATACGCCACAATCTGCATTGCTCCGTGTAGTCGGACACCTTTCTATTATAGCCAGCAGTAATATTTTCAGCAATTTGTGCTACAGTAACTCTTCTGTGGGATTGGACCAGACGGGCTAGCCTTCGCTTCCCACATGCATTAATGAGCTTTGGGCGCCCATGACCCTCTCACTGATTCACCAGTTGTCCTTCCTTGGACCACTTTTGGTAGATACTAACAACTGTGTATTAGGAACAACCCACAAAATCCTGCCGATTTGGAGATTCTCTGAGCCAGTCTTTTAGCCATCATAATTTGGCCCTTGAAGTCGCTCAGATCCTTACACTTGACCATTTTTCCTAATTCCAACATGTCAATGTTATTCACTTCACCTGTCAATGGTTTTAATGTTATGGCTGATCGGTATATGTATAGCTGTTTTGCCCAGTTTGTGCCCTCCATTAAATTGAATGGAAAGGGAATTTGCATTACTAACTCCCAGTAAGCAACCTTAATGATGATGTGCTCTTTTCTAATCAATGAAGATAGTAAGTAGAGGAAAAGCAGAGAGAACTGGGTGACCGGGTGATTAAAAATAGCTCTCCATGGTCTTTTACAATGGCTGACGTTGGCTGCAATTTCCTGTTTCTAGTTACAGTAGAAAGAACAGCTCTGGAGCATAAACTGCTGCTCTAAGAGGTGACACACAGTGAAGACTAAGAGCGAGAATAAATTATAAGCACATACATAAGTTTTACTTTTAGATGTTCAGCTCTGCTTCATGTAAAGGCATCAAGGAGGCTTTATGTACATCCACCTGACCAACACCAACATGCTAATTCAAGGACATTACACACATATGGATTTCTGTATATACATTTCCATAAACACATGACTATATACAGAAGATATTTCTTCATTGTCAAAAATAGTATAAAATGCATAATAAAGAGTCACACCTGGCCTGACAGTAACTGATAGGCATGCATGCGTTCAGATATATAGAAGGAATCAGACAATCGAACATACACCGAACCAGTGACGTATGCCAGAAATCACAGTCGGTTAAATGTATATGCATAAATTCCCACATACGGTGAACCATACATGCTATGAATTACACAGATGGTCACACACACATGGATCAATGGATAGGAACGCTTGACCCCAATGAATGCTTCATTGTCATTCTCCTTAGCAACAAGGATTCCGTAGCTATATTTAGTAATATACCCATCCAAGTATCATAAGAGACACATTTCTCCTGATAATAAGACCCACCAAACTGCATCAGCATGTTAAGCCTCATGTCAGAGAGAACAAGGCAAGCATAAATCAAGAGGAGAGACAGTGGAAGGAACCAGAAGAGAATCATAAGGGGAGAAGGAGGAAAGAATTACACTTCTCTCATTTGACACCTTTTTGGGCAAAAAAAAAGACGATTTTGTGCACTGTGTGGCGGTGGCCTCAACATAAAGTCTTCGGATGTATATACAGTACATTAAATACAATACAAGGCCGTGCTAATGACCGATAATGTGGCAATATAACCTCCCTCTTCCTGCCTCTTACACCACCAAGTACTGTCCAGCTGTGCTACGCTGCCGCCTTGACATCAATTTCGTAGAGCATGAAGATCCCCCCCCCCCCCCTCTGTGGTTGCTGACAGTACATTACTATAAAATGCATACTGCAAATTACACAATTACAGATATCCGCTACTTGAAATAGTTTAATATGAGGCACCGACCACTGGGAAATGCATGTTTTTCATGGGTCAGCTCTACGCTGGGTAGGTTTGCTCCTGGACCGTTCACCTATTTCATTCCATCAGGTGATGGCGCTAATTCCAACCTGAAGGCACCGTGATTCCCAACATTAGGTGGTGTTCTCTAAGGTATTCATTATTCTAGCCAGGGTACCAGGGTGATGACTAGGACTATGTTCATAGACAGAGGGATGTGCAAAGGCTTTAAATAACTGCTACAATAAAAACCATAATTCATTGGCACGTGCTCCATGTTCAGGTCTAGAGCTGCCACTTGTGGACCCGTTACTGGAAATGAATTAAAAAAAGCCAATACAGGATTCCAGGTAAGTATTCCCACTAATGGAGGTTGTCATTTCACCTCGGTGCTGGAAATACTTGACACAGGGCAGTATCCATCTGCCTGGTGGGATATCATGGTTTTCTTGGATGGAGGAAGACGGTAAAGGGGGGGGGGGGGGGATTTATAGGAGAAGGTAATGGGAGTGCAGTAGACATAGTGATGGTGAGATTCACATAACACATGGGTAGCACCCTGTGTATCCGAGGGACCGTGCAAGGAGCGGAGCGTGTGTGACCAGAAGAGATAATGTGATGTTTATGTGAGAGGGAGATGGAGAGGTGCAATTACACATATTAAGATTAGCTAGGAGGATAAAGGAAAATACAAAGTGGACAGAGGGACAGATGTGAGGAGAGCGAGCAGGGGACAAGGGGGGGAATACAGAGACGGCAGCTATTGTGGTAACAGGGATACCAGGCACTGCCACACACAGGGACGGGTATGCAGGCAGAGAGGACGGGCACAGAAAACCCCTAGATAGATGGTAGATAGATAGATAGATAGATAGATAGATAGATAGATAGATAGATAGATAGATAGATAGATAGATAGATAGATAGATATGAGATAGATAGATAGATAGATAGATAGATAGATAGATAGATAGATAGATAGATAGATAGATAGATAGATAGATAGATAGATAGACAGACATCCTCCTCACCTGCTCCCTGGTCTCTCTTCCCTCATCACAGGCTCAGATGCATGTCTGTCTTTCCTGCGCTCAGTCAGGGGGTCCCTTGCAGCTTGGAGAAGGGGGGTTGCAGGAGTATCAGTGTCTGCGGAAAAGCCTCAGCGCCCACCCCCCTGCTCTCTTCTCTCCTCCACAGCTGTTGCGCCTCCAGCTTCTCTCCACCTCCACTCCCTCTCCCTTGCCTGTCTGGATCCGCATATTGCGTTCCCCCTCCCTGTGTCTCCACCCTCTACTCCCCTCCACACATCACCCACCTCCTCTCTCAGCTCTCCTTCTTGCTTTGCTAGCTGCTATCCTCCACTCATTTCAGCACCTGGACAGCGCCACAGAACACTCACTACACCCACATGTGGCTGCCACACCTGGTGGGTTCCTGCAGCAGGGCAATGGCTTATAGAGAGTAGAATGAGGGGGGCGATGGTGCGGGGGATATGGAGTAATCGGAGGAGTTATGGGGTGCGTGTCTGAGATAAGGAAATTAGATTGTGAGCCCCACTGGGGACAGGGATTGATGCGGATGGAGAATCTCTGTACAGCGCTGCGGAATATGTTGGTGCTATGTAAGCAATGGAACGAAATAAATACAGGGATTACAAATGTATCATTAAAGTATCCACCCTCCATTGCAGAATAACACAGGAGGACAGAGGATACAATTATGATTATTTTTTTTTTTACCAGGATCAACATAAATAATGTAATTGCAAGGTAAGAGCAACAAAGAAGAAGATTGCGAAAATACTCACGCCGGTCAGTGTTTAGTAGAGACACCTCGGGCTGCACATGTATCCTGCAGTCTGTGTGAATAGGTCTCTAGAAGCTTCGCACATTTTGGATTTTTCTTTTATTTGACCATTTAAGCTTCGTCCAGTGACATGGCGACCGTGAGTGAAAGGCGATTTTTAACCCTGATGCAATGTCTCATTTAGTGTGAGGTTTGGACTTAGCCGTTCCAGGACAGTGATTTAGAAAACCCATTTTCACATACTCTATAAAGAGGGGGGTCACTTACTTTACCAATAAGCCAAGGGGACAGCAGCTACAAAGAGTCTCTGTCTCTTGGAGGACCCAGCATGCCCATACATTACACAGACAGTCCTTTGATTTCAAGGGGCATCATGTAATGCTTCTTTTTACCTGAGGTGGCGCTGCAGGGAATTTGAACACTGCTGCTAGGTTCCCCCACAATAGGACACTTTGCTATCAGTTATAAAAAGGGGATTGTCAAAACCGGTTAACCCCTTCCAAGGTACCACCTTAGACTCAAGATCTGATCAGTGGGGGTCTGACTGTTGGGACCCCCCACTGATCCATAGAACATTGTATGTGCGCATCCTGTCTCTAGTGGATAAGGCGTGCTGAGAGGACCTGTCACCTCTCCTGATTTGTATGTTGTAGTGAACACTTGAACTCTCCATGACATAGTAAAGCTGGAGTATTTTTTCTTAGAATGTTGTGCCGTTCCTCTGTTATTCCTCCTGGCGATGTATGAATAAATTGACAAATGGGCGTTGAAATTTTCCTGTTCATTAGGGTGTGTAACTACACACTCTGTCAGTGTCAGACTATGTAGGGACCTGTCCCATGAAAGGAAAATGTTGGAATCTTCTTTCTGTACATTCTAGGCTTGGAACTCAAAATGACAGTAACATGTGGTACATATGAAACACATCAACATTGTGACCTGGGACTATCATTAAAGGGACATCAAACCAAAAGCTTATTTTATCTGCTGTTTAGTTTTATACAATCTATTATTCCCTGTTATCAGCCATTTCAAGAATTTGTTCTTTAATAGAACTTCTGAAAAGAAGTACAATAAACTGACCAGCCCACCATGATTTATCACTATATCTCACATATCTCCAGTCTGAAGAGGAAAAGGTGTTAATGATATTAGCAATTATTTTAATAAATGAAGTTTATATGCTCTGTGTTTTAGGTTTGGTGCTCCGAAAAACTCTATTCACCAAGTTATATCTGTATGGCTGGGTGACAATCAATATGAATGCCATTAAAGTTCTAATGGAGGCTGTCACCCAGCTTTCCCTGAGTCCTAAATGGTAAATGTATTTTATTATGCGGCAGTGCAGTAGAGGGGAATATTTCACTATTTAAATAGGCCATTCACAAGCCTATAAAAGCGGCATGATAACCATTATGGATGCCATTTACCGTTTCAGGACTGACCATATATATGATGCGGGTTTAAGCGTGCTGCCCGAGGGACCCTGGGGAAACGACAGAAGCGCTTTTCATCGCTTCTGCCTTCTCTGTACTGAACGAGCGCTGTGTATAGAATAGAGGCCGCTGCCTGTATTGGCAATGATGATCATGTGACTGGTCACATGATCCTCGGGATGCCGGAATTCTTTTTTTTGATCTTTGGGGGACAGGCCATAATAATAAAAAAAATCTAGGTAAAAAAGTACAAAAATAAATGTAATAACAATTACACATAAAATACCTCCGCAAAAAACGTCCCTCCTGCCAATCATTGTCGTAATATATCAAAATTTGTGGTAGACAATGACGGTCACAAATAAAAAGTCTGTTTTAGGGTAACACAATATTATTACCAATTAAATTAGCTAAAATGAAAAAAAGCATTTTTTTTTTTTACTATTTTTTCCAAACTATGAGCCTAAAAATGCCAAAAAAGCAAAAATGATGTGTAGAAAAATCATAAGAAAAGAAACCTGCATTGATCACATAAAAAAACAAAACACAAAAATCACGTCGCTAGTCCAACAAATAAAAATGTCCTAGTCGTTCATCTAACGCGTGCTAAAAATAACTAAACCTGAACCGCTTCTAATAGATTCTGTCACCCAGCTTTCCTTGACTCCTGAATAGTAAATCTACCATATTCTGCAGAGGATATCACTGCATAACTAGGCATAGTTGCCATTTAGGGGTCTAGAAAAGAATTTGTTGTCACCGACATTTTCCATAAAAACATATGGAATTCTGTATGTACATGTTATGATGAAGGCCTTTTACCCCATATCGACCCAAAGAGAACCGTGATTGTGAATCTACTAATAACGGTATAAAAACGTAATATACCTTTCCATGATAACTGAGATGGTGCGTTATTCCTCATACATAGAAATGATAACACAATATCCCCCTTGGATGCTATGATATAAGATCCTGTATGTTGTTAAAGCTATAGCCCTCTTCTAGGGAATGTGCACACGTAAATGCGTCTTTGTACGCCGGCTGTCACTATTTCATCCAGTCCTTGACCCTGGATGTGGGCCCAGTCTTTACCTTCCTCCCTGGAGAATCCTTGAAATCTTCTCCTTGGACGACCCTGTGACCTTCACCATACATTATGTAGGATAACAAACGGGGAGAGAGTGTTTATGGAACCTGACCCCAGGTAATGATATGATATCGTCTCCAGTTTCATGGACACAAAAGTATCCAGGTATCATAGCAACAGAGACCTGTCAATCACCGGCGTGGACAGGTACATATGGACAATATAGAGCTCAGTTACCTGGCTGTACATCACAGCTGCGACTTCTGGCTTCAGTTACATCTCGCCGCCATACGGAATGCCTTCATTATTTTCCTCTCCTTGCAAATGTCCAGGGCTATGATAAATTTGAAATCCGCTTTATAAGTACAAGATTATACTCCCAAAACATTACACGTTTTCTGAAAATTGCGTAATAAATACAACACTTAATGTCGGTCACGCTGCAGGCGGCTCCGAGGGACGATCATGAACATTTTCAATGCTTCACTGGTTGTTACAAGTTAGCGCAGGTAAAGTCAATGACAAATTTAGACTCGTGCTACATTGACCCTTTAAACATTAAAATATAACACTAAAAATAAACTGTGACAGGTAGGGGGCGTACAGAGCAAAATCAAAATGGGGCAAGGACCCTTTATCTGCTGCACTAAAAATCCTCAGCACCTTTATATACCATAGGATGTCATAGTAACTACCTACAGCCCCCACTAGAGGGAGCTCACTGCATACAGATTTATACTGCTCCCATTGAGTTCAATACTAGTTCTATAAAGACATATGAAGTTAGCTCCCCCTAGTGGTGATTGGAGGCAGCCAGAATTATATAATTTATCAATTCAAAAAAACAGAGCCCCACTATACAAATATTTGATTAAATTAATTAGCGCAAAATTTTGGACCTAGTGGGTGTAATGATTGACCAATAGATCAGGTGGGCTCATGCATATAGTTAAAGAGGGTTTCCAATTTATATAAATGAAACTTATTATAGAATTTAAAAACAAAATTGTGATTTCCTTATATACTTTTTAATCTCGATTCCTTTGGAAGCATTCATTGTTTACATCCACAGACTGAAAACCTTTCCTAATAATTTGGTGCTCACACAGGCACATGACAAGAGAGCTCTGATACACTGTAACAAGCCCAGCACCTATTTTAGTTGGATATGATCAGGATGGGTTTTCAGCCTTTAGATTTTAACAAGAATGTTCCAATTCACTGACAGCAAGCAGAAATCTTAAAAATGGTAAGCAAATGAAACATAAAGTATATTAGTAAGTTTAAGAACCTCTATTATAAAACAAATACATTTTATTTGCATAAGACTGGACAACTCCTTTAAGTAAAACTGCACATCCCTTCCCTGATTGGTCGAGAAGGATCACCTGACTGTACATTTAGCGATAGAGTTGGTCTGATCAATCCCTTTTAGACAGTATATTATATATTATGGGGTAGATTTATCAATGTGTTGCACTGAAATTAATTACACGGCCCCAGAACCGGTCCCTGCGACATTATTGATCAATCGCCTCATAGTTGTTTTTTTTTACACTGAATGTGCGAATTACGTTACTTGCTGCTGTATAATGGGGCGAGCAGACATGAGCGAAGAATCCTGACAGCTGCGGAGGATGTACAGAGCAGGCAATCACATTGTGTCACTTTCAATCAGGTTTGGAAGATGAAAAGTGACATCTAGCCAGCCTTTCTTCACCACGCCTACACATTATTTGTTATACACATCACGCAGTGTGGACATCAAAGGTGTGGAGACCACTGGGTCCAGGATAGAGATGATAGATCTCAGCAAAAAATACAAAAATAACAAGCCCCTCTATTTACTTGCGGCGCGATTACGTACCATCCATAATGATGTCACTACAGAGGATCCTGATTGTCCCCGTGCTCATATGGTGATTAAATACAGAAGCCTTAGGGGACCCAGATAGCGGTTGTAGGGAACATCCCATAATCAGAAAGATAAGTATATGGGGAAAGTTTATAATCTTTGTATCTTATCTTAGACCATCGGGAATCCATTTTGTAAATCCCGAAAAGCACTTAAAGGAACACTCCAGTGAAAACTGATACACTATGTTAAGTCTAGTGCAGGGCCTGAGGGGGCGGGGCATGACACGGAGTCAATGAACACCAAAGAGAGAATGCTCCGCCCCCTCAGACCCTGCACTAAGCATAACACAGTGTATTGGTCCGCTGCCTGGTGGTTGGGGATCACTGATCTAAGGAATGGTCTCCAACTTGTATCTCTTCAGCTGTTTGAAAACTACCACTCCCAGAATGCGGCTGTCAGGGCATGCTGGGAGCTGTAGTTTCTCATAATTTAAAAAGCAACAGTTTGAAGGCCACTGATGTAATGGATGGTCTTTAAACCCTTAGCAATATCTGACGTACAGTTACATCGGATGTGCGCTACCCCAAGATGGCCCGGGCTCATCAGATGACCCCTCAGATGCCACTGTCAATACCGACCATGGCATCTGAGAACGAGGGATGGAGGGGGAAAAAAAATCACAATGCAGGCATTGCTATTATTTGGTAACTTCACTTCCCAAAAAAAAAATGGAACACAAAGTGATCAAAAATTCGGATGTACCCCAAAATCGTACCAAAATAAAAGGCCTCACACTCAGATTATGGTGAAACAAAAAAAAAATTTATCGACACTTATTGAAGTTGTAAATCACAAAATAAAACTATTTAAATTTGGTATCGCTGTGATCATATTGACCTGCAGAATAAAGTGAACATGTCGTTTTTGCTGAATGGTGAACGCCATAATAACTAAACCCAAAGAACAATGGAGGAATTGCTGTAATTTTCCCATTCCAGCCCCCATAGATTTTTTTTTCAGTTTCCCAGTACATTATATGGTACAATAAATGGTGACATTAAAAACTACAACTACAACAAAAAAAACACGCCCTCATACGGCTATATCAATAGAAAATATTGATGGAAAGACCAAAATAAAAAAAACGAAAATTGTCTGTCTCCAAGGGGGTTAAACCTTGGAGACAAGATCATGGTTGTAGAATAAGGGCACATTCAGACGTGGCGGAATTGCTGCGGACAGTCCGCAGTGGAAATCCTTAGCAGACAGTCTGTCCATTGGTTTGCACACCTTTTTAGTTATTTTCGTGCAGTCGTTGCGGAAAACTCCGCTGCGGACCATAGGCTGCGTTGTGAAATTTTCCCTCCGCAGCATGCACTGTCTGTTGCCAAGAAGAAGCGGAATTTCACTGCGTATTTCAGCCTTTGCAATGCAAAAACTGAAATCAGTGGCAAGTCCGCTGTGTTTTCTGCAACGTCTGAATTACCTGTCAGATATGCAAATGTTGGTGCAGATTCGTTGCGTAATTGCCCCAAATCTGCACCAACATTTGCAGCGGAAAAATTCTGCCACGTCTGCCACATCTGCTCTTACACGGGCAGGGCATTAAAGAGGAAGGTGCAGCACACAGGAGAGCTTTGTGGACCTGGTTTCTGCATCAATTGAAGAAGAGGCAGTTCTTTTAGTGGGAGACCAATGAATAATATTCTACAATAGTCAAGGTGAGAAATGAGAACATGAATTAATATTTTAGCAGCGTCTATAATGATGTGTTAAATATAACCCCAAGTCTGCCCGCCATATTCAGGGCCCATGTGAAAAATTGTTTTCTTTTTTCTGTTAGGACCTAATCCAATGAAGGGGAATTAAAATTCGGATGTAACCAGGTAAATGAGTCCTATTAGTGGTGACAAGATTAAATGCAATATGGCAGTACTAGTGGGTCTGATTACATTGGCATTGTGGGGTGTGCCCGGGACACCCTTGCATTTGTGTTTTTTATGTAGTTGCCGCACCTTTAAGGGGAATGTTATGTTGATTCTCATTGCAGGGCTATGGTTTTGGCCTAAGACGAGACCCTACGACGAGCTGCAGCCTTAAATCGTTTTGCCGGTGGTGTCGATTCCGCCATTATGATGTGTATTGTTTCTTTTATGTTGTTTTTATTGTCCTTCTAAGTAACTCAAATGCCTTGGAAGACATTGCAATAAAACATGTATCTATAAAATATGTTATTTTCACTGAGGTCCGGTTGGTGGCGGTTATCCTAATTCAGGTATTGTTGCAACATGGCGGCGGGGTGATGTTATCCTGGTCGCCATGTTGCTGGGGTCGTTATGCAGGGTCTCCATGACTGGGGAACCCTGTAGTAACGTAGGACGTATTGGCGTTATAGTTACGCCAGAACATTAAGTGGGTGGGGTTTTTTGTGTATATAGGAAAGTGTTTCCCCACCCATAGGGGACAGTGGCGTTGGCCTGTGTGATAACACTTGTCCGGGCTAAGACAACTCATGTATTAGACCAGAGTATCGCTGTAGAGAACAAGCATGGGCACAGCTCCAGCATATCACTGTGGAGCAAAAGAGGAGAAATTGGAAGGGGACAATGGAGGCGAGAGGCCTAAGATTGAGGGATCGTTCATTGCCATGGCTGCCGACGCGCCGCAAGGAAGGCCGGAGATTGAGGCGGGTGGAGGGAGAAGCCCCCCTGTAGTTTGCATACAGCGAGAGAACTGTGATACAAATAGTAGGAGCAACCAAAGAGCTAGTGACGACCAGGACAGCCACTATTAACTGACTGAGACCAACTAACTAGAGACTCTGCTTAAAAACGCCAAAAATGGAACCTCCTTGTAAGTACGTGGAGATTTATTAAGACAGCTGTCAGAGTATCATACGCCAGTATTGAAAAGAGATCGCTGGAGTAAGATGCGACACATTTATTAATAAATGTGTTGCATCTTTTGGCTGGCCGTACTCACCTCAGGCTCTCACATCAGGCGGCAGCGCTTACAAGGTCCTAACGGCGAGAAGCGTCCAACGTCAGAAGGTTGTGTGCTATGTCGCGTATGCACCATGGCCTGATGTGGGAGGCTGAGGAGATCGGAGGGGGGGGGGGAGCAAAGTGTCGAGTAATTGTATATTTTGGTTTTATTTTCCGATCATAGAGGAGATGGTACAGGGCCTCTCTACCCTGTTACGCCCCTGGCCACAGAGTGAAATCTACGCTAGCTCTTAGCTGTAGATTTACGCCAGCCTAAATTCTATAAATTTGTCAGACCTGCCCCTTTTAATAAGCTCCACCCACTTAAAAGTATCTCTAGGACCTGCCCCTTTTATTAAGCTCCACCCACTTTTAAAAGTGTCGATAGCAGTGTAAATGGCCCAAAGAAAAAAAAATGTTTACACAAATTGTAACTTTTGATTTAGCTCTGGCGTTGAAAAGTTGATAAATTCCCCTCTATGTTGCAAGTTACTTTTCAGTTGACTGCAGTTTCTTCTGCGCCATTCCTCTGTGGGGCGACACCCCTGGTCTAATACCTCTGACTCGGACATTAAAGCATGATGGGTATTACAGGTCTGTTTTGTAACAGATCCTAATGAATCCCATTGAGTTATAATGGATCTGTCTGGTTTCCATTTTTTTTTAACAAGCAGAATAGTGCAGCAAAAACCTGACAGAATGTAACCACAGTGCCAGTGTGAACAGAGCCCTAATAGAGCCGAAATGTGCACTGCTCACCTAATTCCAAAATTTTCTTCCATGATTACTTGCTGCTACTATTAATTGGACATAGGGATGTAATGCCAGAGTACCAGGCCCCTCCATGTGTTACTCAGATGGCACATTGATTTCAATTACCCCATAGTGATGCTTCCCTTTTCGATAAAAACTGTTTGCCGGGGGAACATTCCATTTAGGTCGTGGTTATCCATTTAGGACAATCCCTTCAAACAAGTTTAAAAAACTGTATTTCTATTCTTTCGCCGTTTTAGCCTGTCAATGTTTGCTCAACAGTTCATGCGACCTCCACAGGACAAAAAGTGAATTACATCATTCTGCAACTAATGCGTATTTCCAGTTTATTTTCAGATCAAAAACAAAAAACTGTGGTTTGGAAAATGCTAATGTTTGCGCATCCCATCTGTCAGTATTGTTTAATGTCCTTCAGCAAAACTAACAGCTTTCAAAAGTGTCCTGCAACCAAGAAACATCCTTGTTCTGCTCTTTTCTTACAAAATGTTATGGGCTGTATGGTTTTAGGATCTCTCCGACATTTTTTTTTTCCTTCGTGTTTATTAACAGTGAAAATAGCTACCTACCCTAACAGGGTTGTCACCCACTGACCCTAAATGGACCGTATGTCGGCCGCATTTCCCGGACCGAACACAGTTCAGGGAGCCGGACTCCTAGCATCATAGTCATCCATGACAAGGTGAGTCCCT
The DNA here is from genome assembly GCF_050947455.1 of Rhinoderma darwinii. NCBI lineage: Eukaryota > Metazoa > Chordata > Amphibia > Anura > Rhinodermatidae > Rhinoderma > Rhinoderma darwinii. The sequence goes on along the minus strand of NC_134694.1, from coordinate 107,567,713 downwards.
GCCTCCCAGCGGACTACTGTCCTATACCGAAAACATGATTACAGTACAGGACAGTATTCCTGCGGGGAGGCAGTGACTCACCTTTTCATGGATGACTATGATGCTAGGAGTCCGGCTCCCCGAACTGTGTTCTGTCCTGGAAATGCGGCCGACATATGGTCCGTATATCACGGACCGAACACGGCCATGTGAAGCAATCCTAAATCTGTGGTTTTTAATGTGCAGTCACACATCCTGTCTCTTACTTATGGTGCAGAGGGCACATCACTTGTAAGGCCTCATTCACACATGCCTATTTAGGTCAGTATTTTGCATCAGTATTTGTAAGCCAAATCCAGGAGTGGAAGTCAAGAGCTGTATTCATAATTCTGCAGGCTTCAGAGCTGAGATCTCCGATAATTTTTTGCTGGTTTGCGGCCTGCACAGAGATTGAGACATACATATGCTCTAATGGGTCAACCCTTATTTGTATAACTGGGAAGATGGACATTCCATTTAAGAATCAGCTTGGTGTTTTCCTTTGTGTCATGGGCATTTTTTTTAGGGGTTCTGATATAAAGTTACTTCCTGGGTTATCCGACCCAGTACCCCAATTACAGGCTCCTCCATGGCATCACCCATCCAATCCAAAACCGCACACATCTAAACAATGTACAAAACAGAAATAATATTTCAAGGAACGTCAGCGCTGCTGCTGCCCGGAGATCATGGTGAATGATTAGAAGAGGACGTGTCACGGGGTTGTTTAGAAGTTATGGTACGTGTAATCCTCCAGCCTGCAGGGAACTCATCAATTATTACATAATCCCGGAGGGGCGGCCTGGACCTAATATTATCACTGACGTTTTCAAAGAGATGTTTTAATAGTCTGAAACAGGACTCAACAGGATTATGGGATTTAATTCTCGAGTTGTGCAGGATTATAGGGTTTCATCTAAATTGTGCTGGGCTCCTTTAACCGAGTGCGAGTAATTTACTTATACTACGTATATATGTATGTGAATCCAAGACACCGTGTTTTCTTGTTTTGTTACTTTTACATAATGTATATACAGGTTGAACAGGACTGGACCATGGCATATGGAGATCTACACTGCTGCACTGGAGACGTAGCAGAAAATCTTAATCGGCGGTGTCTTTTGTAAATCTCCTGATCCCTTTTGGAGCTAATCTGAGATTTCTGAAATCAACGCTTGCTGCAATAATGAGACAGAGATTTCCAGTGAAAGACATATCAGACCAGCTCCAAGGGGTGTCAGACCTGTGCAGAGGGCACGTCACTTGTTATCAGGGCCGGACTGAGACAAAAAAGCAGCCCTGGCACACAACACACTCTGTCTAAAACCGACCCTGGCCCTCAGCCCTCAGTCATAGCACACAGCGCACGTCGGGCCAAAGTGATTTCTGTGGAATGTCAGATTACCGCACTTTTTTATGAGGTGAATGCGTTCCGGTGGAGCAGCGAGCTCACAGCTTATGTGCTCAACATTCAGCTTTCCCCCTTCCCCATAGAGCAACAACTACGGGTGATGGAACTTGATACTTGATTGTGTGATGAGAATATTGCTGAAATCTGCAATAATGTTCTGTAAAAGAGAACTGGTTCAGCCGCATAAGTAACTTTCTTGTGCAGCAACCTCCTCACTACACCGCCTCCACCCAGCGACGTATCCTCTCAGACAAGGCCACACTTCAGGATATGAACCAGGGTCCACACCGAAGACACTGCTTAAAGAGGCTCTGTCACCAGATTTTGCAGCCCCTATCTGCTATTGCAGCAGATCGGCGCTGCAATGTAGATTACAGTAACGTTTTTATTTTTAAAAAACGAGCATTTTTGGCCAAGTTATGACCATTTTTGTATTTATGTAAATGAGGCTTGCAAAAGTACAACTGGGCGTGTTTAAAGTAAAAGTCCAACTGGGCGTGTATTATGTGCGTACATCGGGGCGTTTTTACTTCTTTTACTAGCTGGGCGTTCTGACGAGAAGTATCATCCACTTCTCTTCAGAACCCCAGCTTCTGGCAGTGCAGACACACAGCGTGTTCTCGAGAGATCACGCTGTGACGTCACTCACAGGTCCTGCATCGTGTCGGACGAGCGAGGACACATCGGCACCAGAGGCTACAGATGATTATGCAGCAGCATCAGCGTTTGCAGGTAAGTAGCTACATCGACTTACCTGCAAACGCCGATGCTGCTGCAGAATCAACTGAAGCCTCTGGTGCCGATGTGGCCGACACGATGCAGGACCTGGGGCAGGAAGTGAGTGACGTCACAGCGTGATCTCTCGAGAACACGCTGTCTGCACTGCCAGAAGCTGGGCGTTGTGTAGAGAAGTGGATGATACTTCTCGTCAGAACGCCCAGCTAGTAAAAGTAGTAAACACGCCCCGATGTACGCACCTAATACACGCCCACTTGGACTTTTACTGTAAACACGCCCAGTTGTACTTTTGCAAGCCTCATTTGCATAAATACAAAAATGGTCATAACTTGGTAAAGATCTCTGCTAATGAATTACAGGTGTGAGGACCATGTGAGTTCTAGCTCCAGGATCTCCAGCCTTAAAAGCAGTTAACTCCCAAGCCACCGTCATGTCCCAATGACATCCAATGCTTTTCTTGTTGAAGGTCCGATTACCCGTTTTTAAAAAAAGTGAAAAATGCATTATTTTATAAAACTGCCGTGTAGCTAGCTTATGGCATGCATGATCTGAGTTGAGCACAGGAATCACTTCTGTAGAATGGGGGTTCTAGACCCCAAGTTGTCCTCCTGGTGACCTTGGGCTGCTTCCCCTTTCCCAAGGTGCCACCTATGGAGGGATGGATTATGATACCTGTTTGAGTGATGAGTTTATTGCTGAAATCTACTATATAAATACAGCTGTCTCAAAAGAGACAGCTGCATAATTAACTTTCTTAAGGAGCAACAATCTCACTGCACTGCCTCTACTATAAACACCACCCAGCAGAGTACCATTTGGGACAATCCACACATCAGGATTTGAACCAGGGGCTGCACAGAAAACACTCACTGTTTAGACACCACTTAATCACCTCTCCACACCACCAGCTCACATTGGCATCATGGATTTCTTATTGTCCCCATAAGACCAAATGTAATCATTACTTCCAGCAGAAATAAGAACATGTCATTATTGGAAGAGTTTGTAGCTGGTTCTCAGCAGCTGAGGTAGTGCACTGGTAATGTTCTCTGCTGATAAACTAGGAGTGTCAGAGACGTGTAGGTTCTATCCCCAGGATCCTTGTGTCTCAGTTTTGAAAGTCTTTCACCAGTGCAGGTTCACAAGGTGAGGCATCCTTTTAAAGGAGAAATGCATTGCCCTGTTGAGCATCAGCTGCTTGCCAAAATTGTTGGAAAAACATCACCAAGCACGAGCAACAAACTCATATAAGTGAGGAGATCACCAACTACCACACAAGCAGCATGCAGGATGCTTTGAACCTACAGACATGGGCTAACTCCATAGCAAACCAGGCCTAGGCACTTAAGCCCCAAGCCACCACGCTGTCATACAGACACCTCCCTCCCCCCCCGCCCCGCCCCGCCCCGCCCCAATGTGATAAAAAGTTTTTCTTGTTGAAGGTCCGATTACCCGTTTTTAAAAGATGTGAAAAATGGATCCTCTTAAGGCTGCCGTGCAGTTAGCTCACAGCTTGCGTGGTCCGAGTTAAGCGCAGGAATCACTTCTATACAATGTGGGTTCTAACCCCCATGTTGTCCATCTGGTGACCTTGGGCTGTTCCCCCTTTCCCAAAGTGCCACCTATGGAGGAATGGATTATGATACCTGTTTGAGTGATGAGTATATTGTTGAAATACACAATAATCTACTATATAAATACAGCTGTCTCAATAGAGACAGCTGCATAAGTAACTTTCTTTACATAATTACCTTTCTTATGCAGCAACAATCACACTGCGCTGCCTCCACACCACTATAAACACAACCCAGCAGAGCCACATTTTAGACAAGGACACACATCAAGATTTGAACGAGGGGCCACACAGAAGACACTTACCATTTAGGGTGCAGCTAAAGCACCAGACCATCAGCTAAGGTTGATCTCAGGACCCTTTTTCCTATTGTTCCCATAAGACCAAATATCATTATTTCCAGCAGGAATAAGAACATTTCATGCTTGGAAGAGTTTGTGGCCAGCTCTCAAAAGCAGAAGTAGTACACTGGTAATGTTCTCTGCTGATGAGTTAGAGTAGTCAGGAACATGTGGGCTCTATCCCCAGGATCTCCTCCTTGTGTCTCAGTTTTGAAAGTCTTTCACCAGTGCAGGTTCACAAGGCGAGGTATCCTTTAAAGGAGAAAAGCATTGCCCTGTTAAGCGTCAGCCGCTTGCCAAAATTGTTGGAAAAATGTTGTCACCTTCAACCAACAAACTCGTATAAGTGCGGAGACTGCCAACTACCACACAAGCAGGATGCTTGGAACCTAGGGACACAGGCTAACTCCATAGCAAACCAGGCCTAGGCACTTAAAGGGAATGTGTCGCTAGAAATGATTTAATTTTTTTCCAGTTAAACAATTAGTATTTGAGTGATTACACATGGTTTTAAGTTTTTCACAAGTCAGGAAATATTATAAATTGGATTCTAATTTATAACATTTCCATGTGCTGGTCACTAGAGGAAACAGTTCCCAAAATTGCAGCATGGTCACTGTGGTAAAGCAACCTCATTGATTTATGCTGAAAATTTGGGGTGGACACACTCTCCTCTAGTGTCCTCACACAATCCCCCCTCCCTTCTTCTGGCTAGTGCCAGGAGAAGGAGGGGTCTGAATATTCAAACCTCCTACACTGTGTGCCGCCATTTTCTGAGCGACTGCACAGTGTAGGAGGATTAGATACAGGGCTCAGCAGACAGTATCACACGAACATACACGAACATAAATTACCTGCTCCTACCGCCGCCGCCTCCGCTGGTCTATGCTCCTTGCACCTTCGCTTCGTTGAACATATGGCCGGAAGCCGCGGCCGGAAGTCGTCATCTTACTGTCCGGCAGCGGCTTCCGGTCCGCATGAAAATGGTGCCGGATTTCACTCAACGAACGAGCTTAGTTTTTATCTGTGTGGGAGCGGCAGCGTACGCTTCTGAGAATGGAACGGCTCCCGTTCGCATTCTCTATTGGGTTGTATGTGCCGTATTCCATCTCTGTATGTGTCGTTAATCGACACATACAGAAATGAAAAAAAATGGCAGTCCCCATAGAGAAGTAAAAGTAAGAACACAGTAAAAAGTTTAAAGTCACAACACTACTAAATAAAAGTTTTGTTTATATTTTATTAATAAAAAAAAAAAAAAAATCATGACACCTTCCCTTTAAGCACCAAGCCACCACACTGTCATGCTGCTGCCCTCCCCAATGTGATCAAAAGTTTTTCTTGTTGAAGGTCCGATTACCTTTTTTTAAAAGAGGTGAAAAAAGGTGTCCCTGTAAAGCTGCTGTGCATCCTTTTCCCCCTGACGAAGCCTGGTGGCGAAACGTGTTGGGTGTAAGTGGGCTCCTGGCACATCGCTACTCTTTACCCCATTGTATATCTGCATGGTCTTCTCTTTTATTCATTTTTTGGCTACCTTGCCAGTTCTGTCTATCGATTCTGATGGTCTATTTCACAGTTGTTTATTTTTGTTATGTGACTTACCATGGCTGTTTATTTACAATGTACTTCTGTATGGTATGGATGTTATGGCCAGTAGCCCACTCAGTACTTTCTTGTATTTTTATCATGTCTCAATAAAAACTATTTTATTTTGAAAATGTTTGGGTCATTTAACACTGATTTTCTGCATATGTGTTTATGCTATGTACGGAGTCAACTGCTTCCGGCTCCGTACATCGCATTATGTGCCATAACATCCAGTGCCCGCAGGCCACTGGAGCGGTTTAACGGTGCGGGGTGCCGGACCCGCACCGATGATATACTGATGACCTATCTGGTGGGTAGGTCATCAGTTGTCAGAAGGTGGAAAACCCCTTAAACGGATTACGTCTAAACCAACTTTCTGTACCACTTGTTAGAGCCGGGTCACCATAGATAACACATCTGAGAGAGTTTTGAGACCGACACAGATTCTGGTTTTCACAAAATTTTCTGCTTCAGGGTTTTTAGATCTTTTAGTCAGATGTTTCTATGGTTACTTAAGTACAATTATAAACATTTCATACGTTTTTAAATTTTTATTGACAAATACATCAAGTTTATGAAAGACTCAATATTTACAGCGTTGACCCTTCTTTTTCAAGACTTCGGCAATTCGCTCTGCCATGCTGGAGTTTTGAGCCCACTCCCTTGGATGAAAAGCAACCCCACACATGAATGGTTTTTAGGATGCTTTACTGTTGGCATGACACAGAACTCATAGTAGCGCCCACCCTTTCTTCTCTGGACAATCATTCTTCCAAATGTCCCAAAGAGTCTGAAGGGGGCTTCATCAGAGAAAATAACTTTACCCCAGTCCTCTGCAGTCCAATCCCGGTATTTCCTGCAGAGGACGGTCCTCAATGGTTTTTTTTAGAGAAGTGGCTTCTTTGCTGCCCTCCTTAACGCCAGGCCGGCCTCCACAAGCCTTCACCTCAATGTGCGTGCAGATGCAATGACACCTGCCTGCTGCCATTCCTGAGCACGCTCTGCACTGGTGTAAAACCGGTCCCGTAGCATAATCCTCTTTAGGAGACGGTCCTGGCACTTGCTGGACTTTCTTGGGCGCCCTGAAGCTTTCTTCACAGCAATCCAACCTCTCTTCTTGAAGTTATAGATGATCCGATAAATGGTTAAAGGGATTTTCCCAGTAGGAACATTTATGACATCTCCACATTATATGTCATAAATGTCAGATAGATGTGGGTCCCACACCAGCAGATGACACGGCTGTGGAAACTTCACACTGGACCGCAAGACACTTGGATTGACGCCTCTCCACTCTCCCTCCAGACTCTGGGACCTGGATTTCCAGATCAAATGCAAAATTTACTTTCATCTGATAACAGGACTTTGGACACTGAGCAGCATTGCTGGTCCACTGTGTTATATCAAGTCCAGAGTCAGCGCAGCGTCTAGCAGGACATTTCCCGGCACTCCATGCTTCCCTCTGCTGACAGCTTTATGGAGATGCGGATTCAATTTTCCAGCAGGACTTGGCACCTGCCCACACTGCCAAAAGTGCCAATACCTGGTGTAATAACCTCAGTATCACTGCGCTTGATTGGCCAGCAAACTCACCTGACCTAAACCCCCATAGAGAATCTATAGGGTATTGTCAAGAGGAAGATGCGAGACACCAGACCCAACAATGCAGAGGAGCTGAAGGCCGATATCAAAGCAACCTGGACTTCCATAACACCTCACCAGTGCCACAGGCTGATCTCCTCCATGACACGCCGCATTGATAACACCTCAGCAGTGCCACAGGCTGATCACCTCCATGCCACGCCGCATTGATAACACCTCAGCAGTGCCCCAGGCTGATCACCTCCATGCCATGCCGCATTGATAACACCTCAGCAGTGCCCCAGGCTGATCACCTCCATGCCACGCCGCATTGATAACACCTCAGCAGTGCCACAGGCTGATCGTTTGGGGGGCCAGCAGGCGGCCCACTGTTCACCGGCCCATGTGGCATTTGCCAGAACTGCCAGATGGCCAGTCCGGCCCTGCTTGTCACTACAGAGTGGGAGCGCCACTGGCACTGATGGTTAGGGCACCCAGAACCAGAACTTGGTGCCAAAATCTATAAAATAGACATCTGCATAGGATACAGCTGTAATCCAAAATTCATAGATTGGGCATTGTTATTTAGGCACCTTATGACATTGCTATTCGGGCACTGTATGGTCTGGTTACTTGTACACTGTATGACTGTATTATTTGGAGACTACATCGTACACCATAAGGGCAGCAAAGTCAATAGGGTACTGCACAGGGCACCATCCAACCTGAGGCCACAGTGACTGGGAGATGCTGCAGCGGGAGGAAAGGCTGGTCGGTTTCAATGCCACCTTGCGACACCGCAGCCTTACCTGAATAGGAGCTTTACAAACGGCCGATCCTGCCTCCCTGTTAACTTTGGGCAGGAGACCCAACGTGCTTCATAAGTAGAGTTGCGCTTTAAGGGGGAGAATTGGACTGGACTTCAGGATCCAGGTTCTGACATAATAATAGGAGCCAACAACAACAGGGCCAATGAGGTCAAAAACCGGGTAAGAGCCTATGTAAGGTGGACAATGGAGAAGATCACTTTCCATTGTAATTATAACACCAGAGTTTATAATGCCATTAAGGGGGACCCGCACTAGTTCTGCATAGTTGGAGGGTTTGACATATATATATATATATATATATCATCACTTACACCAGAAATCAGCGTAAATTATGTCGATAACCTACGCCTGCTTGTGCACGGACCCCTAAATTTATATAAAGGTTTATTTAAAACTGTGCAGCCACCACTAGAGGGAGCACACTGCATGTGGAGTTATACAGCTCTGATTAAAACCATCGGCAGCAGTGTATAAATCTGTATGCAGTGAGCTCCTCCTAGTGGTGGCTGCAGGTAAACAGTTTTATTATTTCACTCAGCTCACAGGTGCAGTCTGCCTCATGGTAGCCACAGAATTTGGCTAATGATAGTATATTAGTGAACTGCTCGTAATGAAATTTCCTAATATTTCAGCCAATTTACTACCAAATCAAGGGCACAGAGATATTAAAAAGTCTGAGATTATGTCTGGCCGGCTCACTGGATAACTGGATTCATAGGCATTGATAGATATTTCTGCCATTACTGTTGGCTGTGCCGGCTCAGTGCTTTGTTAATGAGCCGGCACAAGTCTGTTCTCCTGAGAGGAACATTACACAACAGGATATTTTCCGTACAGAAAAAGATTTTCCTTAAATTTCCCCGAGAGACTTCTACATGTCCAGGCTTCACTCTAACCTCTTGTGCAGAAGAAATTTAATGTCTGCTCTCCACCTTAAATGACCTGCTTCACATATGCAGAATTAACTATATCAGGGTATATTCACATGCGACAGATTTGTTCCAGAAAATCCATCCCATACATCTAGGATGGGACCCCATGTATCGGTGGATTGCACGTCAGCTGCCCATCCTGTCCGGTGAGGCCCCCGGATTCAGTTGGATATTGAATGGAGACGGGGCTCTCTTCATTTAAGTCATGGAAGTTATTCGATCTTCCTAGATGGGACCCCCACTGTGCTTACCACCATCATATGACGGATCCATTTATAAAACAGATTCCAACTAATTCTGACAGATCCCATTGACTTATAATGTCAATAATGACTCATAATGGGGTTTATCAGGTTTCTGGTGTTTTTGAAGGCAAGAATTTGGAGCTATAGCATATTCTGTGGATAAATGTTTATGGTGGAACCCTTTTAAAAAAGGGTCAGGCAGAAAAAATACTTATCTGTAATTCCTTCTTTTCAGCACTGGCATTGGCAGCTGTACCAACATAAAATCACAGAAGTCTCCTGAAATGAGGTAGCTGTGGCGCTCTTCTGCGGGTTGTGCCCCTTTGGTTCCCATTGCCCGAGCTTGGCTTTTCTCAAAGAAAACCCAGGTCAACTCATTATAGCCTTATGGAGAAATGGACCGACAGAGCGTGACGCTCAGAAGAGCCCCAGATCCCCTTCTTTTTAATGATCTTTTGACCCATTGACCCATTTTTCACGATAGATCATAAATGTAAGTGGTGAGGAAACTCCCTTTACATCAGAGCGCTTCTTTCAACATTTCAGTTTGAATCTACATGAAAAGTTGAAATAACTTTGCAGATACTTTGCTTTATTTAATTTTTTTTTTCATTTTTAAAGTAATGTCTTTTTTATTATTTATATACACAACTGCTTTAGAAATTCTAATGGTTGCCCTTGGAAACAGACAACAGTTTATCTCCGTGTCAGACATGTGACCTAACAGCATACCTCCCAACATAGGCATCCCCATTCGCGGGACACTTTTAAGCTCTGATCCGATTCACTTGAGAGCTCCCACAAAACATCCAGGGAATGCACTTTTATATAAATGTACATAATCAAACCCACTATGCGACCCGTTCGCGGGACAATCCCGCGAGAAACGGGACGGTTGGGAGGTATGCCTAATAGTCTGTCCAGCCGTCGTGTGAGTTCCCACAATGCACTGCTCTCTGGTAACAGGAAACCAGCAAAATACTAAATCTTTAAAATGTAACTCAAAATGAGTGTGAGACAAGTGAGGCACAATATAGTGAAATTCCTATAATCCGCCATTTGATAATCCAGAATATCTGATAATCCAGCACCTAACAAGTCCCATTGACAGCGGAGTCAACAAATTTTACTATATCTACAAAGTTAGCCTTTTATAACGGTTTTACCGCGCTCTGTTGTCAATTCTTCAGACGTGGAACGTACCTTTAATTTTGTTGGTTAATTATTAACATATGCAGCGTCAAACGATGCCACACTTCAGGATCCTAAAAGCGAATGCTCCATTTCTATTTTGAGAATTTGTTGGAAACAAGCGTAAGATGTCGTGTTTTACAAGCCGGTTTTTAAACCAATAAGGGCTCATGCTCATAATATGGCGCCACAAGAATGCTATGAGCCCGTACTATACCTCCGGTTTTGTACAGAAGCACGGTGAGGTCTGTCGCAGATCCTCACAGAAATTGCATAAGGAGGTATTCACCACAGTGGCATATGGAGTACCTAAGGGTCCATAATATGGGCCCCTGGGGGCTCCATATATGGCCCTACAGGTTCCCTAATTTTCAAGCACACCCGTTATTGTGACCATCTCTGGATATTGTGCTGAATTATAGTCATTTCAATGTTCTCAAAGGAATTGTTTATAGCCAGACATCGCATTTTTGGTATTGTAGCTTCCCCTACGGCCGGTATACTGCCACGTAGGGAGAATTTTCATGAATTGATGTTCTCAGGCGTCGTGAGATACATTAAAAAAAAATCATCTATGCACCAGCTGCTTGGCGGACGGCACAGAAAAGCATCACATGCAAATTAGAGAGACGGCTCATCATGTTCATTCACAACCTCATTCATACCTATAATACGTTATACAGATATAGCAGGTGCCAGCTGCCGCTCCAGCGCTGGTCTCAGACTGTACAGATTGGCGCTTGTAGAGATGCGTTCAGGTAACTGCTGATCGGCTTCTCAGATGTAAGTTAGGTGTGTGGAGAGCAGTGCCCGACCATGGAGGACATACCGTCATGGTGTTAAATCTGTGTAAGGAGCACGATGAGAAGGCTAATGCTATGTACAGATCTACGTGCTTCTACGGCGATCACCGTGCGGTTAAAAATGACATGTTACCCTTATTCTACGAGTCATTACGAATACGACAATAACAAATGTATATGTTTTTTGCTGTTTTACAAAATAAAAACTATTTGTTAAATATTTGCGTCGCCATATTCTAAAACTCATAACTTTTTTATTTTCCGTTGCTAGAGCGGTGGGACTTGATTTGGTCATTTTTATTGGTACCATATTGGGGTACATACAACTTATTACATTTTTTGGGGAAACAGCAATTCTGCCATTGTGAATTTTTTTCACCTACGGCCTTCATCATGTGGATTAAATAACATATTTTAACATTTCAGACTTTTACGGATGCGGCGATACAAATTCTGTAAAAAATGTTTATTGTTTGCAATTTTTATGTGAAAATGGGAAAAGGTTGTTTTCATAGATTTTTACTTTTTTTATACATATTTTTAAAAATGTTACTTTAATTTTTTTTTTACTTTTATATTTAGTCCCCCGTAGGACAGTTTACCATGTGATCACTGGATCGCTCATGCAATACTTATGTGTTGCCTTTTTCTGTGCTCTCCTATTAAGCCTTGCCACAGGCAGGGATTAATGATCAAACACAGTAGGCAGATCTGAAGGCCTTTACTAGTCCTCCAGCTGCCATGGCAACCGCTCTGTATCCCGTGCTTTGTCACTGGGGGGCAGGTGTGATTGGGGGGACATAGGGAGAAACTGAGGGGTTAACTGGTCTTGGTTGGAGTTATCTTACATCGTGGCTGTTGCAGGCGGGTGTCAGCTTTATAAAACAGCCAGAACCTGTTGATATATGACACTCAGGATAATGCCACACTCTGACACCGTCACAATGCGGCCAACAACCGCGCCGACACCATGTTCGGTGCGGCTGTCAAACAGCCTGTTAGTGGCCACACGTTAATGCGGGTAATACGTCCCTTTATCTGCAAAATTATGCGAACATGAATTAATACACCCTTTATGGCTGCACGATTTTGCAGGTTACAACAAGTTACCTCCTATCCGTAGGGTAAGGGGTAACTTGCTGATCAGTAGGTGTCTGACAGCTCGGACCCCCACCGTTTACGAGAACGGGGAGCCCGAAGTTGCCCGAACCCCAAGTTTGAACCGAGCGGCAGGTCGCACATGCGCACTGCCGCTCCATTCATTCTCTATGGCAGAGCCGGAAAAAGCTGAACACTGCACTCGGGTATCTCTGGCGCTCACAGAGAATGAATGGAGCGGCAGTGCGCATGTGCGGTTCAAACTTGGGGTGCGGGCAACTTCGGGCTCCCCGTTCTCGTAAACGGTGGGGGTCCGAGTTGTCAGACACCTACCGATCAGCAAGATACCCCTTAGGGCATGTGCACACGCAGTTTTTTCGATCGTTTTTCGGGCCGTAAATGTCCCAAAAAACGGCCGAAAAATCGGAAGCAGAACGCCTCCAAACATCTGCCCATTGATTTCAATGGGAAATAGGGCGTTCTGTTCCGACGGGGCGTTTTTTTTACTCCTCATTTTCCAAAAACGGCACGTAAAAAGATGCCCGCGAAAAAGAAGTGCATGTCACTTCTTGGGACGTTTTTGGAGCGTTTTACATTGACTCTATAGAAAAACAGCTCCAAAAACGGCCGTCAAAAACGCAGCGAAAAACGCGAGTTTGATTAAAAAACGCCTGAAAATCAGGAGTTGTTTTCCCTGTTTTTTTGTAAGCGTGTGAACAGAGCCTTACTCTACGGATAGGGGGTAACTTGTTGTAACCGGAATACCCCTTTACAAGGTATTTGACAGCCGCGGCTAACATAGAGCCAGCGCGGTTGTTGGTCGCGTCACGGCCGCTTCGTGTGACCTTACCCTGAGGCTCTGTTCATATCGGTGTCGGAGGCTCCGTCCGGGGCCTCCCTCACAGTTCAAGGCAAAAAACGCTGGAGGAAATGGCGCAGCATGCTTCGCTATTTCTTCCGGTAAAACTATAGACACCCTCACGGAAACCCGTCAGAACCCATTATAGTCAACGTTTTCCGTCGGGCGCCTTTCGTGTCCATGATGCAGTGGCTCCAACACTTGTTTTTCGTTGTTCTGTTCCTATGACGGAACAGAGGAACAGAAAAACGTAGCGCATTATATAAACAAAGCCTTAGGTGTTTCTTTTAAACCTAAAAGCAACTGTATAATAAAGTTAAAATTAGTAGAAAAAAAAGAAATAAAAATTGTTTATATTTTACACCATTCTCCATTTCTCTAAGGGTCTATGAGTGCAACGTGTGAACAGACCCAAAATGCATCGAGCAATTCAAACAATGGATGATTTTGTCTTTCTTCTCGTTGCCATGGCTATCTCCATAGACATCTACAAATGTGTCGATGGAAAAACATGTTTTCTCGCCAAGTCAATTCGAATATACAAATACACGGTGTTACATGTGTGAGGATTAGTTAGAACAAGGACAGAAAAACACATAAAACATTAAAAGGGTTAACCAGGACTTTAATATTGTTGGCCTATCCTCACAACAGCTGCAAAAAAACAAAGTTCCTATTAACCCTACAGCTTAATAGTTATTGCACCCGACTGTATATATGGTCATTGTTTGTCAGCCTTTATGGCCTCCCCCTGGATCTGAACCATGACACTCCACCAGGATAACGCTGGCCATACATAATCCCGCCATCTTCCCTATTAACATGTACATTTCGATAGGCCCAGTTCGCATGTTTATTTTGATAGGGAGAAGGGGATAAGCTGCTGCCAGACACCTCTGGCAACGCTTATCTCCTGGGGTGAACTAAGGATTGGGCCCTCAACAATCCCCATACACATAAGATTGTCAGCGGAATTTGATCTAATATGTGTGACAATTACCCCTCCATACAATGTTCTACTTACCACAGGCCCATACGTATTATAGCATCAAGACTAAGGCTATGTTCACACGGTTAACACAATACGGCTGAAAATACGGCGCTGTTTTCAAGGGAAAATAGCTCCTGATTTTCAGCCGTTTTTTTACGGCCGTTTTTGGAGCTGCTTTTCTATTGAGACAATGAAAAATGGCTCCAAAAACGGCTCAAGAAGTGACATGCACTTCTTTTTACGGGGCGAATTTTTACGTGCCGTGTTTTGAAAATGAGGCGTAAAAAAACGCCCCGTCAGAACAGAACACCGTATTTCCCATTGAAATCAATGGGCAGATGTTTGTAGGCGTTCCGATTCCCATTTTTACGGCTGAAAATAGCCCGTGTGAACATACCCTAAACGTTAAATATATATTCCTCCTATTAAATCCTGAGCTACGTGGCTCGTATATTACAGCGGTGGTATAGGGTACAGAAGGTAGTTTTATCCATAATACACATTAATGTATACGGTCCTGATAAGTAAATAGTTCCACCTCTCAGGGAAGAAGCGGGTCTAAGGATCCGACGAGTGGTCAGCAAGTGATGGCTCAACCTCGACTTCTTTCTGGATGTGCGACGTGTCCGATATCTTGGTTTTCTCTAACTGTTGTCGGAGCCTCTGGATTAGACACTGGGACGTCTTCGCCAAGCTGTGCTGTGTAGAGAGAGGGAGGAAACGCAAATTCACCACGGTGTAATGTTCAAAATCTGCCGCGTCACAACCCCCCTCCATGTCTGCCTGTAGGTCAGAGTACTTGCCAATACATTCATGAAGCAGAAGGCTCAGGATGAGTAAAAAGGCCTGCGACCTGATTGGTTCTATCTCTGGCGGCCGTAATACGGCTACTAAAACGCTTCCATATAACGACTAAGCAGCCTAACTGTGATGAATGAGCAGATTCTGACAAAATAACTTTTGTGGCCGGAGACCAAGAGGAAACCGCTCGACTTGTGCTAGCAGAATGTGGAAAAATATTGCTGGGAAACTAATTAAAAGCTTATAGATAATGATTAATCAAGTCGATCGCGGGGACTTAGCGGGTGTTAAGTGAGGGCCGCAGCCTGATCTCTGCATGAACTGAAAAAAAGATGATTTGTGCAAGAAATAATGAAGGCGCCGTGGCGTGCACCGCGCATACTGTATCATGAGATATGCCGCTTAATAAGGCACACAACAGGTTGTCTGGATGGTGAAATATGTACGGCTATCAAAAGACAGAGGGAGAACATGGATTCCTTACAGCACACTGGAACGCCTTCCTGGCACCACAATTGTGCAATTTCTTCCCGTTTCTTCTAGTCATAAGTAATATGTCCGTCTTGGGCAACCAGCAAAAAAAATACTTTAAATGAGCAGAACCATATAAATTTTTACGTTTTAAGATGTCCTAATAACATTAAATTAGTGGATACACCCATTAAAATATCCCCAAACATGCCCATCTAAGGGCTGGCAAGCAGCGTAGGTTAATGGGCATGTATGGCGGCTCCCCTTCCTGCCAGTCCCAAGAGGGGTCAAGTCACTATTTTTCACTTCTTGCATCAAATACATAAATATAGCAAGCCCGGGGAGACAGGTTTGCTGTATTTATGCCCTCCTATTAGCATATGGGGTGGGATAGGCCTTTTACTGGGTGCAATTGAAATGACTGTTTAAATGGGAGGTCTGCTTTTTACAATCCCATTTAAACACTTTGTATGAAGGGTCCCTCAAAAATAAGCTGATCACATGGTATCCCGCTGCTGGAACCCCCAGCGATCAACTAGAACCTGCAGAGGAACATGGCAAAAAGTGTTACATTTCCCTGCAGTGCCACCACAGGGCAAATGAAGCATTACACGGTGATTATAGAAATAAATGGACTGCCTGTGTAATATATGGATGTGCTTGGTCCTATAGGAGGAGGGAGGCTCTTTGTAGCTACTCTCTGGTTAATCAGATTGCCCTGAATCAGATCTTTAATGGTTTGACAATGTCTTATAGATACAATGTAAAATGTAGAACCAATAACGCCCCCTGGACACGAGTCGGAACCTAACCGGACACTGCAGGGAATTCTGCCCGAAAAACCACACCAAATTGTGTTTGATTTGGGGCGGACTTTGGGCCGGAATTGCTGCTGCGGACGCCAGATGAGGGGGGAAAATAAGACAACACTTACCTCCCCCTGGCCTCCCATAGCGACGCATCACTCCTACGAGGGCTGGTGTCAGTGCTGCCGACCTCCTGGGATGACGTTTTCTCCCGTTGCAGCTGCAGCAGTCACATAGGCTAAAACGTCATCCCAGGAGGCCGGCAACACAGACACCAGATGGTAGAGGGATGAGGTTTCGTTATGGGACGCCAGGAGCGTGGAACGTCGTACTTGTGTTTTTTTTGCTGAGAATTTGCCGCTTATCTGGAGCAAAAATTGGAAGACTTGCCATATGTTGCAGAATTTCTCTTCCTCGATGTACTCAATGGGGAAGTCAACAACAAAAATTCCACCATTGCACAGCATAAATTCATTTCAAAAATCCAAACCACAGTTTAATTTCTGCACGTAAAATGTTCAGCAGCGTGTGGATGACGTTTTTAAAAACTCATCTGCCGCAGATTTTCTGTCCGCAAATTCGGATAGAAAATCTGCAGCAATTACGCTACGTGTGCATGACGCCTAAGACGCGGTGCAGAAAAAAGTATTAGGGTTAAGTCATCCAGACTGCGCAGGAACACAGACGGATTTACCCGTGTGTCGTGCGAGGTCATTCATTAGCCGTGGTAAATAAATGAGTTTTAGAGCCGGTGCTTCCCGTCTTACAATTAATTTGTGCCCCCCCCCCCTCCACTCCTAATTACATCTATAAAGCTACAATTAACCCTTTTATTTTCACAGGCATTATTTTTCAAGAGCTCGTGGAGAATTTACCAAAAACAAGCAAGCAAAGGTAAGCAATAGAAAACAAACGCCTGACATCAATGTTGTGCAACTTGTGGCAGTGCAGCTATTGTGGGAACACAACACCCAGCCTGCGGCTTTCAGGACATACTGGGAATTGTAGTGTCACAAAACTATAGGTTGTATATCGCTCTTTTAGTCAGTGTTTATAGGTGAACAGCAATGGTTCCCACAAAGGCCACACATGTTTTTGTGGCATATGTCTTTCTTCTTTGCCAGACATAAAACATCTACGTAATTTGAAAAAATCTGCAAAGACATTACTTTATTGATCTTGTACTGATCCCGTGTTAGAGCCTGTATTATATATAATTCAGAGCTGCATTCACAATAGTATTGGCTGCGGAGCTGAAATCTCCCAGCATTCCATGTTGAGTTCACTGCACAAAGCTTGCTCTTGAGATTTGCATTGTGGTGAGGTATTGTACAGTAATTATATGTAAAAAAATATATATATATAGCACCAGAATTCAGTGCTGCACAAAGCAATAGGGATGTTGGGGGTTGTCTGTCCACAGGTTCCAGTTACAACGAACAGAATTGTCAGTGCAGTTGTAAACTATAATATAAGCTGTGATTTAGGATCGGTATGAGAGGGGCTCCGGACGTCTCACCTGCAGGATATGGAGTCCTTTGAGACACATGACGGCCAGCTCACACAGTCCATCCCATGTCAGGTCCACGTGAGCTATGCACAGCAGGGGGCTGGGGAAACTTCTTTGCCATATAAGCCGGAAATGCCCCTCTATGTACTTGTAACACAGCAGCTCCTGGGGGTAAAGACAAAGTAACGAAGAATGAGAATAAACCGTACACATGGCATAAATGCCAGGCTCGTGTATATATTAGGGCTACCATAGACTGGTGGATGTCTGGCTAGCACTGAGGATCAGTAAAACATCTGCCTACACGAACTATGAAAAAAGGGAAGGAAAAAAGTAAATCTCAGATATTTTCCAATATGTTAAAAAATCTGCGTGCGATCACGCGATACAAAGCTTGACGCAGCAGATCATGCTGGAAAGTCTAGAAATGAATGGCCACCTTGTACAATGTGAATGCTGGATGTGGCATAATGTATCTGCTCTCAGCCTCTCTGTCCGGCCCACGGCAATGCATGATGTGTATATGATGCAGAACTTCCTGTATCTCATCTTATTGCTGTGCATGGGGAGGCAAGAGAACGGGCCTTGATATAGTGGCATCTGTATCATAAACTTCTGTCATGTAGAAATAATGCTCTGCAATAAATGTGCCACCACCAAGGGGCGTTTACTGAATATGCCACAAATGTTCGATAGATGCCGGTCCCACCTCTATCTCTAGAACGGAGCCCCCTTACCCCTGTCTTACCTTAATCCGCTGTAGCTGGGCTCCGGTCAGAGTTACGAGGTGGCCGTGAGTACAGAAGCCGCCGAGTTTGCGTAGCTGCACTGTTCTTGTAATTCCCACAGAAAAAGGGAACGCTGTTTCCGCTGCTCCCGAGTTCCAGAAAGCTTTGCTATGATGTTTCCATAACTCCCATTCTCTTCTATCAAGTTATAACAGTGTGGCGCACCAAGCTCAGCTGTTTCCATACTCCCGACCAAATTGTAACTCAGTTGCCGAAGCCCAGCGAGGTAGGATGGGGGTCAGAGGGCCCCGTTCTAGAGATAGGTGCGGCACCTAGAGGTGAGCCTGCACCTATCGGATATATATGGCATATCCTGAGGATTTATTGTTGAGTTAAATGGAAGCTGGATAAATCCACCATCAGTAAGATCCTTTGTTCCTTCGCTAGACAGCTGAAATGTTATCATTCAACTCTATGATTATGTGTAGAAGGCAAGCTATGGATTTAGAGCACCTTTATGGCAAACTTTTGTATTGAGACGACATATAGGTTAGATCTTAACTTCTCTAGAGCAAAAAAGCTGCAATACCAGACACAACCCATATACAGGTATGGTGCCGTTTCTGGAAGAAAGCAGCCATGTTTTTTTTGTTTTTTTTTTAATCCAGTACAACCCCTTTAAATCATAGTGATTTGAATGATCCAGTAAAGCAGTCTTAAAGGAAACTTCTACTTTCGCAGACATTTCCCGGGCATAATAAACTTGCAAGTCAATGATCATCCAGGCCGAAATACAAACCTTAAGGGATAGGAAAAAAAAGTAAAACTACTACAGATGAAGAGAAGATATTAAAATGCGACAGTCACACTTAGTAACAACTTGGCCTGTTTTTACGGGGGAAATCACACATCAGGGAGCCACAGGCCGCTCAGCGCTCTCACAAGCTGCACTTATTTAATTAGATTCATTGTTTACACCTTCTTCGCCAGCTTCACCCACCCATACAACCGACATGTGTCAGTGGGCGGTAATCTAATTAATCTAAAGCTGCTACACTGCAATTCACCCGCCTTCACAGTGCTATTCCCGGGCAGAAGAACATTAGCGATGGTTCATCCGGTGCACAGAGGGCAGTGACCTGTGTATTCAAAAATAGTCGTAAGATTATCTGTAAAGTATCACTCAGTAACTCCACCCAGAAAGTATTCTACATGTATCCAATCAGCATCCACGCATACAAACGCCGAAATACATTATTGGACATTTCGGACCATGATGCTTTGCAGCAAAACATTGCATTTAAATATCTCCTATCCTAGGGAGGAGAACTCGACCATATCCCAAACTTTGTGTTAAGCTGTCCATACACACGAAGGAAACATCGGCCCAACCTACCAATATGGACGGGATCAGATGACGATCTCGTGTGTATGGGAGCAAGCCGACCGTCCAGCTGTCGGGAGGTAAGAGGGATCGGGCATGTTGGAATTTAACATGGCCGATACCTTTTTTCCGCTGGAGATAAGCCACTCCCAGAGATGTCTGTCAGCGGTTTATTGCCCTCTCCCTATTAGGCCTCATGCACACGACCGTGTTTGGTCTGTGAAATACGGTCCGCATGTCGGCCGCATTTCCCGGACCGAACACACTGCAGGGAGCCGGGCTCCTAGCATCATAGTTATCTATGGCGCTAGGTGTCACTGCCTGTCCGCGGAACTACTGTCCCGCACTGAAAACATGATTAAAGTACAGGACCGTTTTCCCGCAGCGAGGCAGTGACACCTAGCGTCACAGATAAGTATGATGCTAGGAGCCCGGCTCCCTGCAGTGTGTTCGGTCCAGGAAATGCGGCCGACGTACAGACGGTTTATCACGGACCGAACGCGGTCGTGTGCATGGGGCCTTAGGCTACATTCACACGAGCGTGACAGACTTCCCCGTGTACAAACCGGGCGTTAAATCTGTCCGTGTGGGTTGCGTTTTGCATCAGTGTGCTTTGTGTGTGGTCTGTGTTTTTCACGCACTCGCTCTTTTTTTTTTTTAAATGTAATTGACGCGTAAAACACAGACAGCACATGGATGTGCATCTGTGTGCTGTCCGTGGTTTTCACGCACCCATTGACTTCAATAGGCGACTAGGTGCGTGAAAACGCACTAATATAGGACATGCAGCGCATGTGTGAATAGCCCCGTTGAAACCAATGGGCCATGTGCGGCGAGTTATTTCAACGCACAGCACACGGACGAGAATCACGTTCGTTTGAATGAGACCTTAAAATAAACACTCACCCTCCGCCAAGCCAAACATGCATGTTTATGCTGGAGTTGGCGGGAAGGGGCTGACAGCCTTCTCATATGCATGTCCGGCTTTATAGTCAAACGCTGTTGTGTAGGGATTTATTTGTTATGCTTAATCAAGGGAGTAATGGAGTGGGTCTGAACACAGCCCTACACTGCAAATCCAACAGTCCCACAAACTACCTGTCCGTATGTTCCAAGTAATATCTCCGGTTCTCCATCAAAATCCACGTCTGCTGTCAGGGCACAAAGAACGCTATCAAACTGGTCGCTGTCTGGCAGGAGGAGCTGCTCCCGGAGGCCGTTTTGTAAGATATTCCTAAGATAATAATAAAAAAAAAAAAGAGCAAATTCATGACCACTCTTGGTCGGCAGGTAAAATAACAGATTACCGCGTCCATTTTGCAACCTTAATGTTCCCCTATAGGGAGGAAGAATCATGAGACCCTTGTTCTAGCATGGTCTCATTTAGGCCTCATACACACTTCCATCACCGTTTTCACAGCCGTTTTTCACGGATCCGTGTGTCCGTGATTGGATCAGTGTGCTTCCTGTGTACACTTCCGTGTTTCAGTTTCCGAGAGGAAACTGTTCCCATTCACGCTATGTACACGAGATTGTGAGCGCCGCACATGGTATTCCCTGTCCAGCGGTACTCACTGTCCAGGGTGCTGAAAGGGTTACTGCCGATCAGTGCAGCCCTTTAACTCTTTCAGCACCCTGGACAGAGACTTCCGCTGGTCTGGGAATACCATGTGCGGCACTTACAATATAGATTAATGGTTCATTAAAAAAACCTGCAACAAAAAAAAAAAAAAGTTACTACTTACCCAGAAATTCCTGCTTGTGTGCTTCTTCCTCAAGTCCGGCCTCCTGAGATGACATTTCAG
Source organism: Rhinoderma darwinii (assembly GCF_050947455.1). Lineage (NCBI taxonomy): Eukaryota > Metazoa > Chordata > Amphibia > Anura > Rhinodermatidae > Rhinoderma > Rhinoderma darwinii. Next base: position 107,546,010 of record NC_134694.1, on the reverse strand, counting down.
ACCAATCACAGGCTGCAGGAATCACATGGACTGCCGCGTCTTCCAGGGAGGTCGGACTGGATGTCAGAAGAGGGACGCGTCACCAAGACAACGGCCGGGGTACGTATGAACTTATTTTTCTTTCTATCGCTGCGTTTCAGCACTAATCAGCAGCCTCTTCTCTCTATCAGTGCTGACAGAGAGAAGGGGCTGCCGATTAGTGCAGTGCAGTATCTGTCTCTATGTGTACCTCTGCCCGTCTGGACGTTGCTAGGCAACTGCTCCGTCACACACGGATGCCTTCCGTGTGCCTTCAGTTTTTTTGGTGGACCCATTGACTTGTATGGGCCACACGGTCACGGAATCTCGGACAAAAGTAGGACATGATCTACTTTTGTCGGAACGGAACAACGGGACCGTCAAAAAAACTGAAGTATGCATGGCCCAATGAAATTAATGGGTCAGGGTGCTAGCCGTCAAAAAAACGGCTAGCACCCTAAAAGGAAAAAACGGAAGTGGGCATGAGGTCTCATGGAAAGAGATGCGGGATGGTAACTATTAATTTCCATTGCTGTGCCCATAGTGCACGGTTTCCTGTTTCTCGTTGCTCTGCCTGTGTACATTTCATAGCAGTTCTGTAGTTCTGATGCTCATGAACCAGAAAGCTCAGGATGAACAGTGCTATAGACTCTTCCCAGACATTACAGTGTTTCAAACAGTGCTGTGCTACATGGAATTGTGGGACGACAGAAGATAAAATTAAAAAAAAGCAATTTAAATCATCCGTATAATCATATAATGGAACTACTAACCTATACACTGCAGACAGCTCTATGGTACTGGTCACCAGGACATTGTACTGCTCCGGAAAGGTACGGCCGTCCTCAGCACCTGGAATAAAAATAGACTTTCAATTACCAAATACACATGGGAAAGTCAACCGTGGCTTCTAACACTTGCCAGTAGCCTCACCATTCCAACTGCAAGCCCCTTCTGCTCCTACACGGGCACTCGGCATACTAAATACGAGCACCTTAGAAAGGGGACCATCCTGTTGTAGAGACCAGCTCTGGAGAATGTCTGTCCGTAAAAAAAGATAAAAGTTGTAAGTCACATAAAACAAGGCATGTGCCAGGAGGTCACATGCAGCAACCACATGCAAGTACCAACATGGATATATTGCCAGTGATGCCCCAGTGCTGCACAATGCCCCTCTGGTACAACGGCATTATAGGGGTTGGCAGAAGGGCACAGTTGGGGACAAGGGCATCATTTTTAATAAGTGCATATTAGTAAGTCATAGCATTTAGGTAAAGCTGCTCGTTTATAGAGAACAATTAAAAAGCTCTAATCCCCTTTATTTTATAGCGCTTCAATGTAGGAATTATGACTTCAATACAACAGTGCCCCCTAGTGGTAAGTGAAATAATAATAAAATAAAAAAAAAGGACTTAGAAATTAAAAAAGGGATGAAACTAAATAATCAGTTCATAAATAATGCTGTTTCTTCCCCTATTACGTTTGCTTTTTACAGTTTTTATTAGTATTTTGACAGCCCTCCCTTCCTTGTAATCTACTTTTGCTCTGGACTCTATGCTAGGACCACGTCATCATTGCTGCATTTTACACAGAGTGAATACCTCATTTCTAATACCGTCTTCAATAGAGGAAAAGGGAATAGGCTCCTGATGGCGGACACATCTCTGCACTGTTGGATAAGGCACATATCTACTGGATAGACCCCTCAGAATAAATACCTTTAAATTGCTAATATCGTTTCGGCAAAAAAAAAAAAAAAGGTAATAAAAACAGAGTACCACAATTTTCTAATATACTTTCTGAATTAATTCCTCATGGTTTTCAAGATCTCTGCTTGCTGTTATTCAATAGGAACCTTCATAAGTCTGGGCACCGTATGCACTGAAACTCAAGGAACGTCCCATAATTATTACTGAGCCCTTTTAAAAGGACCACGATTATAATAAATAGATTATAAATGTAAATTGGGCTGTTCCGGGAATAGCAGGACATACAGGAGCTCAATTTTAGGCACATGGAATCCGTATACAGTTGTCTCTATCAGTTACAGTCATTGACCGCAGTCTTTAATACCTCGCTTCCCTTGGTCTACATGTGAGACACAGAAGTATCCGCTCTGACATCCGTACGCAGTAATCCGCCTCCGGGTGTCTGGGATGTTGTGAACGCTCAGCCACGTGACACTGCAAATATACAAAGAGGACCATTAGTTTCACACATTAAGGCCCCGTGCACACGGCAGTGCCCGTAATCACGGCCTGCATTTTCGGGCCGTGCTCCCATACAAAGTATGGGAGTACAGTCAGTAAAACACGAAAAAACGGACACGCGCCATAATTCCCGGCACAGTTTTACAGCACGGACACACAATAAGAAAAGCATAAGAAATTTGCAGCAAAAATGCACATTTTTTTATTGCGATTTTCGTTGCGTTGTGTAGAATAAGCAGCATCTTACTTGCTTGGGAGATCTCTCAGCTCTGGGAAAAGATTCTCCACTGGTTGTTCTTCAAATTGGTGCAGCCCTTCATTCTGTCAAAAATCAAAGACCGGCTGTAAATCATTAGCATTTCCAGACATTACATCTTCCTATTCTCACCATACACATAAGACAGCTGTCAGCCAAAGCAATCTCCCCTGACTGCTCCATTAACAAGCGGGTTTAGATCGGCCGATCATACATGTGCACTGCAGAGGGATAAACGGCTGTCAGACAACTCTGGCAACGCTTATCTCCAGGTGGAACAAAAGACAAAAAAAAAAAGCAGTGCCACTGTTGTCCATGGGCCACGTCTGGTACTGCAGCTCGGTCCTTTTCAAGTAAATGTGGCTGAGCTGCAATACCAGACACAGCCCATGGACATAAGTGGCGCTGTTTCTAGGAAAAAATAAAAATATATTTTTTAAAAACCTCATACAACTCCTTTAATTCTGCTTCCCCATTGGCTGATGCCCAGCTGCAGTTGCTACCTCTACAATCCAACATCTAGGCTGCCATAATTCATAGGGGATTGTTCCTTTAAAGTAAAGTTTATGCAGGGTAGTCATTCATTTAGGTATGAGTATTTTTTTTACTCTTCTGCAGCCTACAATTATCTGTTTTTATCCAGGAAAATGATGACTTCTGGTGTCATGTTCTGACCTCTTTGTATAGGTGAATGTACTGATCGTTGCCTCCCAGCAGGAACACGGTCTCCTGTTGGTCTCCATCCTGCACCCTGCGGAGGACGTACGATTATTAGATGGTAGTGGAGATTCCGACATCTACAATACACAAGACATAGGCCCCATGCACACGCCCGTAAAATCGCCCGTAATTACGGACCCATTCATTTCTATGGCCCACGGACACCTTAACGTATGTTTACATTCTGAGAGAGATAACTTTTCATTCCCTGACACTGAACCAGCAGGGAACACTGGGAGATTTTAGCTCAGCAGTCAATGGAATTGATCGTGTAGCAAATATTTAGCAGCATTTACACAAATCTACTGACATTATATGGCGATTATATATGGTATACAATGTAATATGGAGTTCAAAGGTGATCCTATACACATCAGACAAAATCCCAAGATCCTCATGTCCCTCCCATTGTAAGACCCAGATACTCACTCTGCATGACACAGCTGGAACGGGGTAAATTTCAGCTCCAGATTTAGGCAGCTCTCTGTGACAACAAGTGGAAATATAGGTCAGCAGCTTCTTTTTTTTCATTTTTATTAATTTATAAGAATTGTGTTATTAACTCATTAAACTCTACCGCCGCAGCCAAATTCTAGAAGGGGGAATTGTAAAAAATACGGAAAACGCTATTACACATAAAAGCTGAGTTATATACAGTATAATTTCATTAAAGGGGTACCCCAAAATCCACAGTATAGGTGATCATTTTCTGATCGCTGGAGGTCCCACCACTGGAACTCCCACCGATTTTGATAACGGGGGTCCCGAACCACAAGATCCTCCTACCTGAACCCCCCGCAGTGAGTAGGAGCTTGAATAAAGAGTCGGTCGATCATGCGCTCGCTGCTCCATACAATGTCTATGAAAATGACGGAGACCTTGACGGATGACTTTGGGAATACCCCTTTAATGCAGCACTTTTGCACATACAGTGCGGTCTTCAATGAACTTTATTTAAAGGGCTTGTCCAAGATCATAGTTTTTTTTAAAATTTGACGTGACTGGCCATGTATCTAGAAATAAAATAACTTTATAATATAAATCAATAAATAAGAGTTGGGCATACGGGCAATGGAGTCCAGATTGTACTCAGATCCTGGCTCGTAGTCGCAGTAAATATTTAGGAATGGACTTGCTTTATCTCCGGAGTCCTAAACGAGAAAAATGTAAATTAAAGTTAGCCATGAAAAGTCTCTTATTAGAGGACGATCATTATAAAGTCTGAGCTTCCACCTACAGAGGGAGAAACAACACGATCAGATAAAATCCAACCTGTGCGATCCATGTTTTTCCCCCATAACACACATTATGGTAAAATAGACCTTAGAAGCGCTGCCAGATCCTGCCAAAATCACCAGGATCTCTAGACTAAGAGGTCATGTGTGTTGTTTGTCTCAGTATACGAGGGGCAGTCTTTAGCTTTTCTTACTGGTGGTTTATTAATTTACACATGAGAGTCAATCTGAACTAAGCAGAGCTGCAGTGTAAAGCATTTGGTTACAGCAGCAGCCTTTGATGTTTCAGATGTTTTTCGATTATTTTAGCTGCCAGCTATAATTAGATAATGCAGATGAGCTGCAATCAATAATCCTACCTGTTCCCTAGTGAATTAGACTTAAAAGTAAAGGCCGTATACACATTACATTATTGATGGCCGAACCCAGCCAACCATCTAATGTGCATGGGGCCCTCCCAACTCTCCCCCCTACAGATGATGTCGGAGAAAAGAAGGATCGGGCATGTTGAATCTAACTCCCGATACTTTTGTGCTCATGGGAGATAAGCCAACACTAGAGAAGTCTGGCGGCGGCTTATGGTGGTTTTACACAGCCCGACACTGGTTGTAAAAATAAGCGCCAGTGAACGATACAGCATGTAGATCGGCGCTCATTAGCTCTATTCACAAGGAGCAGCGATCGGTAATGTATACAATTGTTTGACAATACAATTGCTTGTCCCCATACAACTGCATCATGTCGGCTGCACATCTCCCTGTTTACACAGGGAGATGTGCAGCCGACAAGCGACCATTTTTGGCCACATAAAAGATCCGATCAGACGATGAACAACCATTTGCTCGTTCATCAGCTGATGATTGCCCTGATTACACAGGGCGATGATCGTGATTGAGCGCTCGTTCAGCCGATTATTGGCCCGTGTAAAAGGCCTTTACTCCCCCCCCCCCCCCTGAAAACACTTGCACGCTCGGCCGACAGCTATTGATAGTGTATGGCCACCTTAAAGGGATCCTGTCACCAACATTTCACCTATTGAACTTTACTTATCCCTCACTGGCCGCTGCTGTCAAAAGTTCATTGCTGTTATCCCGTCTCCTAAACTCCTCCGCCGACTGTAAATAACGGTCTACAAACATTTCGCGCTTATTATCGTAATAATCCGTTGTCCCTTTGTACGCACACACCAGAAGAGGACATCAATGCGCAAGCCCAGGATTTTGTGTGCTGGGGGAAGGCGAGGAGCTGTCAATCAAAAGTAAGGAGGAGGGGTAAACTCGGAAAGACTTGAGGAATGAAGATATTACTCTTTTAAAACAAAGATATGACTCTCATTAGCATACGGTGTGGGAACACTAAAGAACTGAATACTAAAGCTACAGAGCCGACTAAGAAGACAATAATAGGTTATATAGAAACGATTTTTCACCCTCTACCACCAGGTATTGCTGGCTTAATAGGTGAAATGCTGGTGACAGGTTCCCTTTAAGACCTCAACTATAAAAATCTCCTTTAGGGACAGTTATAGACAAGCAGAAGTCTCCCCAATACCGCCCGTCATTTGCCATTAATACCAAGGGTTGAACGTTTTTGTACACTATCTAGCTTTACTAGTGGACAAAGGTGTGAACCTACCCCTCCCCGCTCATATCAGACGGAAAAATCATGCATCTATACCCAGCTTAAAGGTACACTACGCACAAAACTGATATGCTGTATTATGCCTAGTGCAGTGCCCAAGGGGGAGGTGCATGACAAAAAACAGAAAGAATCCTAGAGTCATGCTCCGCCCCCCTCAGGTACTGCACTAGGCATAACATAGCGCAAATCCTACCCAGAGCGTTCCTTTCAGACAGACAAACGGAACAAGTAACAAACAATGGAAGAAGTTATGGGACCTCTTGTTGCTTGAGGATGAATAGAGGACATCCAACGTGACACCGAAACAAGAAATCTATGAGACATGAAAGACGAGACATAGAGACTGGTCACGTATAAGACTGTAGATCTGGGCACGCACCTTAATAAACGTTATTCCAACTACCAGACCTCGCTTAGGAGGCGACTTGCTGAAGGAATCAATGGAGACAATCTCAGCATCAACTGGAAAACAGAAAAACAAAGTGCGAAGTACAGAGATTAGACTGTTCACTTTTGCAGCCAATTATTTCTTGCTCCAATGCATCTAAAATGAAAATATTAATCATACATATTCTATCGTTTTATGTATACAGCTCCTATGCAGACCTATGTGCCTCTATGGTTACAGACTTCATGCAGTCATCCATTACTACATACCATCTGCTTCCTACTCTATGGTCTGCAGGTTATCAAGAAGAGGGAGTGGAGTAACACATGACTCAGCATCAGACTACATTAGCTTTGGTTGTAGTCTGTTACCATGGAGCCGTTTACACTAAACCGTGGGATATTTTTAATCAAGACTTAAATGTTTCACTTTGAAAAAAAATGAAATAAAACGGTGCAAGACAGAGTCACAAGAGACAGCGCTTGCGATCAGTGATTTATTGTGTTTTTACTGTTTTGGGCAGGAATACTCCTTTAAGGTACAGGGTGCTCATAGATCAGATGTTGGGGAGACGGTCATTGTTACCCATAGCAAACAAGAGTTTCGATTTTTTTTTGTTTAATAAAAGCTGTATTTTGGTTGGTTGCCCTTGGTAACAAGGGCAGTTTTGATATATGAACCCCATGTGCTTCCGTCCATTACACTAGTGACAGTTATGGTCACCTGACCAAGCAGGACACGCCTCTGCGGCCGCACCAAGGCACACCCTCCATTAGGCGAAGTATGTAGAAGCCCCGCCCACACCTCCGTCTTCACACCTGGTATGTAGGTGAATTGCAGTTCCCGGGCCCCAGCGCGGAGCTTGTCCCGCAGCTCTTGATACTTGAAGCTGGTCACTTTACCCTTCAGGGTGGCGGCCAGCAGTTCGTGTCCGGCGCCCCCGGTGCACGGCAGAACCGACAGACCGTACACATTGCTTTGGGAAGGGAACCGGTTGAAAGTATCTTCTGTGAGAGGGCAGCAGTCGCCGGACATGACCGGAAATGACGTCTAGTAAACACGGCTGCCAGTTACAAAGATGGCGGATTCTCGCATCCGGTTTGAGTTTTGACAGTGCATTAACGTGGAGGGATGATTTGCCAGTCTCGGTGACGTCATCATTTGTCACGCGAGCTAATTGTATTGTATAATGTGACTATTGCACTATTTTATTATGCAGCTTAATGGCTGGAATGTGGCCGCGTTTTATCATCCGTATTATTGGCCGTAAATAAACGGTATGTTCACACGGTCCGAAAAATCGGAAGCAGAACGCCCCCAAACATCTGCCCATTGATTGCAATGGAAAAAACGGCGTTCTGTTCCGATGGGCCGTTTTTTTTACGCGGCCGTTTTAAAAAACGGCCGCGAAAAAGAAGAGCAATTCACTTCTTGGAACGTTTTTGGAGCTGTTTTTCATAGACTCTATTGAAAACGGCTCCAAAAACGCCGCGAAAATCGCGAGTGACTTAAAAACCGTCTGAAAATCAGGAGCTGTTTTCCCTTGAAAACCGCTCCGTATTTTCAGATGTTTTTGACTCCGCGTGTGAACATACTCTAAGGTTGCATCATCGTAATCTGGCGATTTTACCCCTATTCGCTGTTGACACCGTGGAGCCTTCGCCATAGTTCAGCACAATTCATTCCCATGTATGTAGTGCAATTCCAAAAGAGTAGCGTAGCATAAGTGACAGTGTAGCCTGGGCCTAAGGTTTGGACTATACACAGCCTTTTTGTAGCATGACCGTTGCAGTCTATAGGAACACATTGCATCACATGTACACGCGACATTTCCAAGACTTTTCTGCTACCATTGCAAAAACTACAATATCTAAGAGTGGAGGTTGCACGGCCAAATATTGTGTTATTGCAGTGACACAGTAATGAAAGTGAATGTGGCCGCGTTGCGAGAAATCGAACTGATGGATTTCTTGCAACTGCTGTATCGCAGTTACTGCAACCCGCAAGTTTCCGTGTCCTGCGCGTTGAGGCACAGGTAGTGACGGTCTAGCCCAGGCCTTAAAGCGGTATTAACATCTTATATGGCTATTGCATATTATGAGTATGTACCAGAACATTATCTTATCAGTGGGGGTCGCGGCACAGACCCTCAGCGATCAGTAGGTGAGGACATATCCTAGCAATATGCCATCATGGGAATACCCATTTAAAGCAGACCTGTCAGGCCGATCATGTCCTGAGGGCAGCACATAATATACGAAGAGCCACTTAGGACATGTAGTTTATTGCAAACCGTGCAGAAGATTGTAGTTTCCGATGTATTCCTAGATAGGGACTCGCTGCTCACCTCTAGTAGGCCCAAACACAGATTCACAACTTCCCCCGCACACACGCTACTACGGAGAAATCAGTCAATCACCATCTGTGGGCAGTGGAGGCTTTACATTCCCATTTATAGAAAGACATATGTGGATGGAACTCAGAACACGCCAATATAAGATGGGATTATTTTTTTATTCCCCCAGATATAAAAGTAAAATAAAAAAATAATGCAGGTCTGTGTACGCGAGCCATATATTTAGTGCTGAACGGGATCGGGGAATGAGCAGCGAAAAGCGCAGGAAACCTATGACAAGCCCCAAAAAATGTATATTATCAGACAAATGTCACGATGACATCTGCTCAATCTTCCGGTCCTGGGTTTTTTGTTTTTACTTCTTTGGAAAAAAAAAAAGCATGTCCTTTTTTGCTAAAAAATCAGTGTGCATGGTCTGTGTATGTTCATTTAAATAAGGCTGAGCTGCAATACCAGACACAGCCCATGGACAAGAGAGGCGCCGTTTCTGAGCAGCAAAAAGAAAAACTTTTTTATTTGATATACATTATTAGCATTAAAATGGCTTTTCTCACCGTAGGATACGCCATCACTTCCTAATCAGTGGGAGTTCGATTGCCATGATCCCCAACAATCCTTAGAAAGAAGTGGCCAACAGAACTGGCTAAGCAATGAGGCTCCTTCCCAGATTACTGTCGCAGCTACCGGCTGGGCAGAGAACTGCACCACAGCGCTATTCAATTGACTACAGCTGTGGTGGTCGGGAGCACCGATGTGCAGGAGAAATGCTGGCAGTGCATCCTGGTGCCATCTCTTCCCCAGCTAAGTGACGCACACGCACCCGGCCGTCCACATGATGGTAAAAAAAAAAAAAAACCTGATTCACCAGACCAGACACCTTCTTTTATTGCTCCATGGTCCAGTTCTGACGCTCCCGCACCCATTGTGGCAATGGACAGGGGTCAGCATTGGCACTCTCACCTGTCGGCGGCTACTACTGCCCCAAGCTGCGATGCTCTGTGTGTTCTGACCCCTTTCGGTCATAACCAGTCGTAACAATTTCAGAAGCTTGTGCATCAGTAATTTTTCTGTGGGATCAGAACAGACGGGCTCGCCTTCGCTCCATCGGCGCATCATTGAGCCTTGGCTGCCCATGACCTTGTCACCAGTTGTTCCTGATTGGAGCGCTTTTGGTAGGTATTAACCCCTGCACACCGGTAACACCCCACAAGACCTACTGTTTTGGAGACGCTCTGACCCAGTCGTCTAGGTCAATTTACTTGAACATATTTTTCATTTTTCTTTTCTCCTCCTGCCGTTAAAATTTTTTTTTTATTACGGAAACCCAACGGACCCTGTTATAGGTCAATGGGATCCGTTTGTATTTGTCAGCATTCGTTTGAAGACTTAGAGCACAATAGTGGGAACAGTGTAGTCTGCAGTTAGGGCTACTGTAGAGGTCCACCATTTTACAGTTGACCTAGAATATACATAAAAAGTTAAGTAACTTTGTAAATATTTAATTATGTATTGATTTACGCCGGTTTATGGGTGTATTTTTTGCAAAAATGCACCTAGTGGAAACAACGACCAAATTTGTCATCAGATACATCCGAGCTGATACAATGCACTGGGGGGAGTTTCTCCTACATCTGATTACTAATGTACAGTGCCTGATGTAAAGACTACACCACCTGGAATTCAAAGCACCAGAGATAGTTGTACAAGCAGGAACTCTAAGGCCTCATGCACACGACCGTGTTTTTGCGTCCGCAAATCCACGGGTTAATTGCGGACCCATTCATTTCTATGTGGCCATACCCACTATCCGTGTTTTCACGGCTCTCCGCATGTCCGCAAATCCGTGCCGCAGAAACTCAGGACATGTCTTATTACGGGCCGCAAATGCGGTGCGGACATGCCAATAGAAGTCAATGGGCCCATGGAAATTGCGGATACACCTCCGTGTGTCATCCGCAGTTTTGCGGATTTGCGGAAGTGTTGCTAGGCGACGACCGGGAATGAGTTCTGTCGTCATCATGTTTTACCTAGGCTTTTTTTTTTTCATCCGCATTTTGCGGATTACATACGGATGAACTGCGGAGGACATACGGATGAACTGCGGATGACATTTCACGGAACACGGTCCTGGAATTTGCGGACCAGAAAAACACTACGGTCGTGTGCATGAGGCCTAAAGCCTGCAGAATTGTGACTGCAGCTCTGGAGTATAAGGGTATGTTCACACGGGCTATTTTTCGGGCCGTAAACGGCCTAAAAATCAGAAGCAGAACGCCTCCAAACATCTGCACATTGATTTTAATGGGAAAAATGGCGTTCTGTTCCGATGGGCCGTTTTTCAAAACGGCCGCAAAAAATAAGTGCATGTCACTTCTTGGGACGTTTTTTGAGCCATTTTTCATAGACTGAAACCGCCACAAAAATCACAAGTGACTTAAAAAACGTTTGAAAATCAGGAGCTGTTTTCCCTTGAAAACAGCTCCGTATTTTCAGACAATTTTGAGTTTGCGTGTGAACATACCCCAACTCAGGCTCTGGATCAGTACAAAATAAGGAATGGAAACTATTTACAGTTCTTCAACCTTTTATGCAGATCAATATATATTAAAGGTGAAGCAAGGCTTTAAAGGCTACGGACACCTTAGACATGGAATAAATTATTGTAACGTATGTTTGTGTTACCTGGAGTTACAGAAGTTGTACTAAGTTTCAGGCTGTGATATTCAATCCTCCTTTCATTTTCAGACCCTCTGATATGCAGTGTACAACCTGCTCCTAGTTTCAGGCTTTTCTCGTGTGAGCGAGTCCCTCCTAGTAATACACGCAGAGGTCTGTGTGTCCAGCACAGCTTCATTCTTATACTGCTTTCTCCTTCTAATAAAGCTTATGCAGACAATGATGCGTTTGGGTAATCTCGTCTCTTTCTACTGATTCTGCTCGTATGATGGCGTCTCTATGGCCACTTTCACGTGGAAGTATTTGTCAGAATATTAAAGCCAAAACCAGGCGTAGAGGAAAAACGTATAACGGAATAATTGCATCTCTTGCCTCTTTCGGACCCGTTCCAAGTTTTGGCTTCCAAATAATGATGCAAAACAATGTGTTGTCCAAGTGACCTAAGGCATCATTGACACGAGCGTAATATACGCGCGTGCTTTTCACACGTGTCGTACGCACCTATATTAGGCTATGGGGCAGTGCAGACAGTGCGTGAGTTTTGCACAGCGCGAGTGCGTTGCATAAAACTCACGACATGTCCTTTCTTTGTACGCTGTTCGCGCTCCACGCACCCATTGAAGTCAATGGGTGCGTGAAAACCATGCATGCCGCACAGAAGCACTTCCGTGCGAACTGCGTGGTTCGCGCAACAGCTGTCAAACTCTGAATGTAAACAGAAAAGCACCACATGCTTTTCTGTTTACAAACATCCAAACGGCGTGTCATAATAATGATGCCGGCTGCGCAAAAATCACGCAACCGCGCATCATACACTGATGACACACGCAGCTGTTAAGTGCCTTTTGCGCACGCAAAACGCCGCATTTTTTGCGTGCGCAAAACACACACGCTCGTGTAAATCAGGCCTAATACTGAGAAAGCAAATGACATTAGCCCGGCAGCTGTGTGCTGTTGGATCAGAAGCAGCAGGACAGCCATCTGCGTACAAGAGCTGCCCAGACTCTACAGCAGCAAAATGGTAGGAAATATTTAATGAAGACTATTTAGAAAGTGGCTTAATTTTGAATTTAGAAAGCAAATGAATTTTAAAAAAAAAAGTGCAAAAGTATCCATAGCCTTTAATGGTAAACAATACTTGTATGTATTTCTATAAATACGATCTTATGATCGTGCTAATAAACATCCCCACTGTGCATTTGCCTTTCTTCATTCTGCAAGGCCAAGACTATTGATCCGGCTCACAGAACAGCAGCCTTTACTGCGTATCATTTGGAAAATACAGACAGACCAGGCTTCTACGGATACGTTACATCCCACTTGCTTTATTTAACATGGGCTCAGCTGCGTTATTTATGAGATGGTTCACAAGACGACAGACAAGACAACGAAAATGCCTCTGAGAATGCAGATAAATATGCACATCTACATCGCTATGCAAGATAAAAGGAACAACCATTACACGGCATACTGACTGGGCACTCTGGGCTGGCTGCGGCGGGTAGAGTTACGCCACCTCTCTTCCTTTGGAACCCTTTCCAGTCAGTACCAGAGAACTAGATTGGCATCACCCCTAACCAAGGGCCTCCTATTCAGAAACATCAGCTATGTATCGTTAAAAGCAAGGAAAGTCCTATCAGAATGTCTCGTTCCCGGACCCAGTTGTGCCAAGTCAATAGTGTGCAGCTTCTATTACATTTTACTAGATCATGGATATATATATATTTTTTGCATTTTAATATACTCTGTACATGGGGGTGCAATGACCTTATGAAATCTACAGGCATGGCTAGCCCTGGCAGCTGGCCTATAACTAAAATACATAGAACCCCAACATTTGGTCAAGCTGCAAGAATTGATATCTTTAAAAGGAAAAGTGTATATATATTATGATGTGTATGGTGTATAGTATTACGACTCTTCGGAATAAGTTGTTTTTTCCTCCCCATCCATGCCCCCCCTATGATCCATGCAATGGTACAATGACTGAGCCTGCCAACCCATAAGCACAGATTGCACAAATAAGACTGCCAGGATGTGACAGCGGAGAATTGAACCCACAAGGGAATTTACCATAGTAGCTAAAAACGTGCAGAAAAAGTCACAATGCCCAGCTACGGTATTGTATATTAGATCTGTGATCTCATAAGGACTCTCTGGCACATCCAGCGACTACACACAGTGAATGCAGCCCACGTGTGTACGTTCAATGATGGCCCCCTTTATTACGTAGCCTGCCGAGGACCAGACACAAGGCGGCTGCGTCCAGTCTGCGTAGTCAACGGATTATCCTTACATAAGAGCCAACAGAAGATCTTGTGCTCATAAAGACATTTATGTCAATGTAAATGGGCATTAGCAGCGCTCAACCCTATTCCACCCTAAAAAATCCTGGACGTGGGCTCCGGCTAATGGGGAAGGAGAACAAAGATACGACCATTAACGCAAATCCTCCTCTTCTCCTTTAATGGTCTTCTTGATGCGCAATAGCATTGTGGTTAACCACTGGTCCAGACGAGAGATGGAGTCAAACTCTTTTACCTGTTGGATGAGAAGACCAATGAGATCTTGGCTTCAGAATGAAAAGGCTGGGGCTCGGTTTTAAGGACTAGCTGCAGTTTGTTTTTTAAATGTAAGCGCAGTGTCCTGCTCGCCTGATTGGACCAGCCGTATCATGTGGCCACTTTAGTATGTAAGGCAGCGTGGACACTCAATTTGCAGAGGGTGTGCTTTATTGAAGCACCTTCTGGAATAAGTTTGAGGGGCTACTGACCAGGTTCAACTCCCTTTAAGAAACTATGTTCTCCGCTCCAGGCGGCCGTTATGTCGGTGGCCCGCGCCATGACTGTCCGAATACCAGTGTGCGCTGTGTGGACCGGCAGTCGCTTTTACTATGAATTCCTATGAGACTCACATTCACCCCATTATAGGAATGCAGTGTGAAAATGACTTCCAGTCCATAGAGTTAGCAATGTAGGACTTGGACAGTTTCAGTGCAGGCCACGCAACAGAACGGCGGCCCGGAACAGAGAACATAAAGTGTACGGTAAGAGGATTTCCTGACTTTTACTGGTTATGGGTGGTGTGTGGGATGTGCCTATGCAATTACGATGTCATTTTGCAGGTTGTCCAAAAAATAACAAACAAGGGGCTGTGTTTTTTTCCCCCCAGAAATAGCGCCACTCTTGTTGATGGGCTGTGTCTGGTATTGCATCTCAGCCGAATGTTAGTCGCTTAGACTGAGTTGCTATACCAGACACCGTCAATGGACAAGAGTGGTGCTATTTTTGGGGAAGAAAAAAAAAAAGAGGACACTTTTTTTTATAGTCCTGAGCAATGCCTTTATGGGGTAGGGCGCATCATGCTGCTTGAGAGTAGTAGTTTTTATACACAACCCACAGTATTATTTTTAAGTAAAAAACACATTTAATACTTACTGCATCTGTATAGTTGTCCATGTTCTGTTCTTCATGAGCGTCAAGAAGTTTCTGTAATGACACAAGAGGTTATTATACTCAGGGAATGTTCACACGCGGAGTCAAAAACGGCTGAAAATTACGGAGCGGTTTTCAGAGAAAGCAGCCTCTGATTTTAAGCCGTTTTTAAAGCTGAAAACGTTTTTTGGAGCAGTTTTTGTGGCTGTTTTTCTATTGACACAATGAAAAACAGCTCCAAAAAACGGCTCAAGAAGTGACATGCTCCTTTTTACAGGCATTTGTTTTACGCACCGTTTTTCAAAACAGCGGTGTAAAAAACCGCCCCATTTGAACGGAATGACGTTTTCCCCATTGAATGCAATGGGCAGTGCCCTGAAATACCCCGGAAAACAGCGTGTGAACATACCCCGAGAGGGATCGGCGGCACAGAACCGACGAGGTAAGTAAAATACAAAAAAATTTATATTTTGACATTTTCAACATTTAACTATGACATTTCCTAAACCATTTCTTGCACGGCCAGCGTAAAATTTCGTCCTGTGAACAACATAGATTTACCTTAACAAGTTTACACTCTCTGGAATCTGAGAACGCTGGGAACATCTCCTCGTATTTCTGGACCGCCAGCTGGGACACAAACGCACACGTCAGTAATTCAATCCTATACAGCGCCCTATAGAAACATCTGCAGCAATCTATTACCTTGGCGTTGTACATATCGATGCAGAAATGGCAAAGGGCGGCTTTGAAGAAATACTCTTTGGCACTGTACTTCAGTAGAGGGCTGTCCATTGCACTGGTGCCAACCTAACAGATGGGCAAATACAAGCGGCATATAAGTGAGTTGTAGCCATGGAAGCAGCGTGGTCCCGCAATAAGGCTGACAATTGCAGATCTCATATCTACCTGCTCATAGATTTCTACAGCTTTCGGGTATTGTTCCAGTTGAGCCGCATAAGTGGCGACTTTCAGCAGACATTTGTTAGCAGAACTGTAAAAGAAATAAAGGAATACATGTAATAATCAGACAGTTGTATACACAGACAAAATGGAAAAAACGTACGGGGAGGTCACGTGAATTCACACTTCTAGAGCACCCCCGCCCTGAAACTTAAAGGGGGTGTCTGTTTTGGACAACCCCTACTTGTTAGAAAAGTCCCTTGATAATAAGCCGATCACAAAGTGCTCCAAAGCAATTGGCTGTAATATGTGGGGAAACCTGGTAGTAAGTGTTACATTTTCCTGCAGCGCCACCACAGGAGAAAATAAGCATTACACATTGCTCATTCATAGCAATGGGTTGTCTATGTAATACAGGACAGGGACGGTCCTCCAGAGCATGAGACGCTCTATGTAACCGCTCTGAACTCTGGCAAAGAGATGAGGATCCTGAACAGAGGACACCCCTCTATTACCTCAGAATTTACATCTAGGGTCTATGAAAATTTATTTTCCAAACTAGACAACCCCTATAACCATATTCTAAAAGGATGGACTTTTGGCATACACTGGGCCGGTAGCGCAGGCATAACTTCTTCTTTGCAGTATAGAATAGCATAGTAGACCACGCTATGCCATACAGAGGAACATAAATGTAATAAAAAAAAGCGTATATCAGGCAGTAAACTTTTTTTTTTTTACAATGGAAGCCTGTGTGTGACATATGGCACAGTATACCTATACAGAGACATATTTTGCAGTCTGTTGGTGCTATACCTCTGAAGGAAACATTGTGAATAGAGCCTTAGTACACAAATCATTTTAAGGGTGGCGCTACATGCTGCGACAAAGTGTACGATTCTGCAATGTCATTGTTGCCTTCATGATCCGGTTTATGTGCAAAGGAGTCATATGACGAGAATTTACATGTAGCGATTAGTCAATTTTGCAATTTAAGCCAGATCATAAAGCTGTTTTATTTAGACACTGTGATAAAGTACATCCGGTAAGGGCAGATAATACTTTATTGCCGTACTATGTTCTCCTTTTCGGGGCCCCGTTATGTCGCATGACCTGGACTGTGACTGTCCGAATCCTGCAGTGCGCGCGGTGTGGACCTGAAGTCACTTTCACTATCCATTCCTAGAAAACTCACATTTACCACCTCGTAGGAATAGAAAGTAAAAATTACTTCCGGTCCACACAGCAGACGCTAAGAGGATCACCTGCCCAACCTTATAATGGTTATTGGTGCTGTTCGTGAGTGTTTGACTCACCTGGTGGCTGGAGGAGAGGCGGCCATGCTTGTGTGGTCACGCTCCATTGACGACTACGACAAATATGTACCCAGTCAGATTTCCCAACCGATCAGACACTTATGGCATATCAACTCAATATGCCATCAAGAACATTTGTGGGTGGGGGGTGTAATATTAAAAGGGTTTTCCAGACACCAAAAATTGATGGCCTATCCTCAGGATAGGCCATCAATAGCAGATAAGTCAGGGTCAATCTGGTCAGTAAAAGAGGTACAAATAACACAACGCACCTGTTAGACTCCTCCCCCTTGTAGTAATCCGCTGCCTGCTCATAGTGCGCGATCGCCTGGGAAGGAAACACAGACACCGGTGAAGAATCGTGGCTGATATCATGCAATTCTGTGTTGGTCTCGTTGTGGTTTGTTGTCCGTTAGGACTGTATAGATTATCTGGCGATCAGTTCATAGGGCAGACACTTGCACTGGCATCTTAAATATGAGCAGTTTAAAGAAGACTTGTCAGATTTCCATGAAATAACAATATTGCCTTTCTTTAGATGTTTGCATTGTGCCATTTCTTCAGGAAAAATACAGTCTGACAGCGGCTGCACTGATTGGACTGCGTAAAGATGACAAGAGGAATAACAACCAGTTGTCCATTTATTGATACATTTATTTATTGGACAAAGCATGCTACATAAAGAGTTATTTTATAGGTAATACAAGAATTTACTAAAAACAGACAGGAATGAAGAACTGACAGCTCCTCTATACTACACCACACAGGAGAGCCGACAGCTCCTCTATACTACACCACACAGGAGAGCCGACAGCTCCTCTATACTACACCACACAGGAGAGCCGACAGCTCCTCTATACTACACCACACAGGAGAGCCGACAGCTCCTCTATACTACACCACACAGGAGAGCCGACAGCTCCTCTATACTACACCACACAGGAGAGCCGACAGCTCCTCTATACTACACCACACAGGAGAGCCGACAGCTCCTCTATACTACACCACACAGGAGAGCCGACAGCTCCTCTATACTACACCACACAGGAGAGCCGACAGCTCCTCTATACTACACCACACAGGAGAGCCGACAGCTCCTCTATACTACACCACACAGGAGAGCCGACAGCTCCTCTATACTACACCACACAGGAGAGCCGACAGCTCCTCTATACTACACCACACAGGAGAGCAGACAGCTCCTCTATACTACACCACACAGGAGAGCCGACAGCTCCTCTATACTACACCACACAGGAGAGCCGACAGCTCCTCTATACTACACCACACAGGAGAGCCGACAGCTCCTCTATACTACACCACACAGGAGAGCCGACAGCTCCTCTATACTACACCACACAGGAGAGCCGACAGCTCCTCTATACTACACCACACAGGAGAGCCGACAGCTCCTCTATACTACACCACACAGGAGAGCCGACAGCTCCTCTATACTACACCACACAGGAGAGCCGACAGCTCCTCTATACTACACCACACAGGAGAGCCGACAGCTCCTCTATACTACACCACACAGGAGAGCCGACAGCTCCTCTATACTACACCACACAGGAGAGCCGACAGCTCCTCTATACTACACCACACAGGAGAGCCGACAGCTCCTCTATACTACACAGGAGAGCCGACAGCTCCTCTATACTACACAGGAGAGCCGACAGCTCCTCTATACTACACAGGAGAGCCGACAGCTCCTCTATACTACACAGGAGAGCCGACAGCTCCTCTATACTACACAGGAGAGCCGACAGCTCCTCTATACTACACAGGAGAGCTGACAGCTCCTCTATACTACACCACACAGGAGAGCTGACAGCTCCTCTATACTACACCACACGAGAGCTGACAGCTCCTCTATACTACACCACACAGGAGAGCTGACAGCTCCTCTATACTACACCACACAGGAGAACTGACAGATCCTCTATACTACACCACACAGGAGAGCTGACCGCTCCTCTATACTACACCACACAGGAGAACTGACGGATCCTCTATACTACACCACACAGGAGAGCTGACAGATCCTCTATACTACACCTCACAGGAGAACTGACAGCTCCTCTATACTACACCGCACAGGAGAGCTGACAGCTCCTCTATACTACACCACACAGGAGAGCTGACAGCTCCTCTATACTACACCACACAGGAGAGCTGACAGCTCCTCTATACTACACCACACAGGAGAACTGACAGCTCCTCTATACTACACCACACAGGAGAGCTGTGTCGACTACGCTATGGTTTCCACCAAAAAAACTGAAACCTTACGGAATGGAGACAAACAGAAACCTATTGCAACGGAAGCATTACTATTGAAACCAATGGTAATGCAAACGGAAGCTTTGGTTTCCGTTTGGCTCTCCATTCGTGGGTTCGTCCGACGGAAAGCTGCAACGAAATCCATGAATGGACACCAACGATGATGTGAACAAGGCCCTTTCTCAGTAGTACATATTTGGTTATTGGGAACAAACCTTTTCTACGTCCACCAGCTCGGACTCATAGATCTCAGCTATGGTTATGTGATGTTTGGCTGCGATGGTGAATCTTCCCTGTAAGACACAAGAAGAAAGTTACTTACATCCTGTAAATGTGGACTGCACACAAAGTACATATGTTAAAGATTCTTATCTATATAAATAACAATCGGGTAATCATTATTAATGACTATTATTTAATTGTTTTCAATGCTTCTTTACTGAGGTAAATACAAGTCCCTGAGTCATTGTGTTCTATGTTTCTATTTAGCGGAGATCTCAGTGACAACCAATAAAGCCACCACTT
Source organism: Rhinoderma darwinii (assembly GCF_050947455.1). NCBI lineage: Eukaryota > Metazoa > Chordata > Amphibia > Anura > Rhinodermatidae > Rhinoderma > Rhinoderma darwinii. The sequence continues at coordinate 107,526,049 of NC_134694.1, read as the reverse complement.
CACCAAGAGGGAACATGGGATTATTCAGCAGGGGACTTGGCCAAATAAATCAATTGCAGTTTGAATAAATTCTCCTTATTTACAGCTTATTCTAGGACTCTCATATAACTAGCCAACATTGTTAAGATTAGAACATTAGATAGCAGAGCATCGCCCACATAATGGAGGCTGTTACTTCGTATAAAAATGACCCTCCAGGGATGGAACTTTACTGCACCCATATAGACATTGAGCAGTGACTCACCATGTCAGTGTAGATTTCTATTGCCCGCAGTAGACAGTTGATGGCCTCTGCAAAACAAAGATATGTACAGTGTGACATCCATTATCAGATAATTGTTGATGGCACCATTAGATAAGATCACGTGCAAAGTGCAGCTGAAGTATAGGCATCTCTCAAAGAAATGGACTGATATAGCTGAGCTCACTGTGTAATCCTAGGTGTGTACATGTCCGTGTCAGATGATGATGGATGAATGCAGGATGGATGGATGAAGGAAGGATGGGTGAATGGATGAATGAAGGATGGGTGAATGGATTAATGAATGATGGATGAATCAAGTGAATGAATGATGGATGGGTGAATTATTGATGGATGAGTGAATGATTGATGGATGAGTGAATGATTGATGGATGAGTGAATGAATGAAGTGAATGATGGATGGGTGAATGGATGACTGATGGATGGGTGAATGGATGACTGATGGATGGGTGAATGGATGACTGATGGATGGGTGAATGGATGACTGATGGATGGGTGAATGGATGACTGATGGATGGGTGAATAGATGACTGATGGATGGGTGAATGGATGACTGATGGATGGGTGAATGGATGACTGATGGATGGGTGAATGGATGACTGATGGATGGGTGAATGGATGACTGATGGATGGGTGAATGGATGACTGATGGATGGGTGAATGGATGACTGATGGATGGGTGAATGGATGACTGATGGATGGGTGAATGGATGACTAATGGATGGGTGAATGGATGATGAATGATGGATGAGTCGTTGTCGTCATCCTTATATATTGTCCTGCATTCGATGCAGCCTTCAGATGGTGACTGTCTGCAGTGATGGTCTATCTACTATATCTTTCACTAACCGCTCTCTAAGTTAAATTGTACAATAAAAGGAGTTTAAAAAGGTTTTCCCATCATAGACACTTATGGCATAGCAATTCATGTCTAATTGTTGGGGGGGTCCAATCACTATAACCCTCATTGATCTGGAGATTTGGGATGCAGAGCCCCTGGTATTTGCTGTACATGAAAATGTACACGCTCAGTCACTTTACATTATGGTGAATGGAAGATAGAGTAAGTGAGTGACCCGAACAGATCACATATCTATGGCATATCAAATCGACTAATGCCTTCCTCATGGTCCTAAAATTCAGGACCATAATGTTAGCGGAAAGGCACCAGGTCAAAATACACTGTAGTTTCTTAAATCAAAAGTTCATCTTAAACAAGGGGTTAATACAAGAAGAAAATTGCAGAGCTCAAACTAATGTCACAATTCCTGGACAGTGATGAAACACAGGATCTCACAAGTCCGTGTCCATATAGGTGCCTATAAGACTATACAGGGGTTCAGGTTTTACAGGAGTGAGAACGGAGATGTCTGTACTCAGCAACTCCTGCAGAGATATGAACGTCCGGCTATAAACTGTAGTGACAAGACAACAAGAACCTTACTGACTACAACCCCCAGCAGTGGGCACTGGACCATGTCCTCCGGTTAATTTTTTATTTATTCTGGTAATAAGCTTTTTTGATAATGAGCGACATTGTAAATACTTCAAACCTACTTATTTGGTACCGATTTTCAATTCCGTGTCATTCTCATGTCTAAAGCTAAATTCAGAATTCTGCCGGTTTCCTGTTCAGAGAGCTGTGCATTGTGGGAGCTCAGTTAAAGCTCAATGAACAGGTCACATGTCCGACAACAGAGTAGAGCTAATCTGGAGTCTGTTTCCAAGGGAAACCAGTCGAATTTTGAAAGCAGCTACGTATGTGAACAGAAAAACATAAAAGAAGTAAAGATATACAACATTTTATGTCAATTGAAACTCCGAAATGTTGTTAACAGCAGAATCACACTTTACGTTTCCTCCACTTAAAGCTTTCCCTACCTTGAGGGTCGGCCTTCTTAAAAGCATTTCCAGCATCCACAAAGTTGGTGGCGGCATCGTGTTTGCTCTGGACCTGCAGGTGCAGCTGGGCAGCCTGGCAGAATGCATTGCCAGCAGCTAGGAGAGGAGATCGGGCAGTCAGATACACAGCAGCTCAATTCTGTACATATAGACATTGGCTAAAACCTTATCTGGATCAACGCAGCCGCAAACACCTACCGCTCCAATTCTTCACCATTTTGAACATGTTGGCTGCTCGAGCATAAAGTTCACAGGCTTCTTCCACCTTGGATGAGCTCCTGAAAAGCAAGGTTGAGAAACCCATTACCGGGGGAAACCTATACAAAGAGTGGACATTCTCCGTATAAACTTGGTGGTGGAGTTGGGCAATTGATGTAAATACAATGCATAGGATCCACCTTTGAACACCAGTTTACATATAAAATGAATCTACATATAAATATAATTAAATACATTGCATTACAGACTGTATTATAGTCCATAGCTGTATTCACATTTCCATGGACTTCAGAGCAGAAATCTCCCAGCGTTCTTTGGTGGTTCACTATCTGCACTTAGATCGCTCTGGTGATTTACATCCGGGGGAAGTGTCGTCTTTCCTCAAATCATCTGAATGGACTCTGCTGAGCCGTTAGGGGTGTGTCCGACGACAAGCTTGACAACAGTTTCAAAACCATGCCAGTGAAAATTGCTAAAGCAGGAAAAATGGGCAAGTGTAAGAAACGGAGCGACTTTTACAAGAGCCAAATTGTGACGGCTAGACGACTGGGTCAGAACATCTACATAACGGCAGGTCTCGTGGGGGGCTCCCGGCATGTAGTGGTTGGTACCTACCAAAAGTGTCCAAGGAAGGACAACGGGTGAACCAGTGTAAGGGTCATGGGCGCCCAAGGCTCAATGACAGTGGGGAGTGACAGCTCCCATCTCACAGAAGAGCTACTGTAGCACAAATTTCTGAAAATGTTACTGCGGAATATGATAGAAAGGTGTCCGAACACACAGAGCATCGCAGTTGCTGCGTTTGGGGCTCCATAGCCGCAGACTGGTCAGAGCGCCTGTCCACCGCCGAAAGTGCCTACAATGGGCACATGAGCATCAGAACGGGAGCATGGAGCAATGGAAGGCGGCGGCCTGGCCCAATGAATCAGGTTTTCTTTTACATCATGTAGACGGCAGGATGCACTATGGGGAGAAGACAAGCCGGCCGAGGCAGTGTGATGCTCTGGATAATGTTCTGCTGGGATACCTTGGGTCCTGGCATTCATGTGGATGTAACTTTGACATGTTCCACCTACCTAAACATTGCTGCAGACCAAGTACCCCCCTTCATGACAGCGCTATACTCTAATGGCGGAGGCCTCTTTCAGCAGGATAATGCCCCTGCCGCACTGCACAGTGGTTGAAGGTGTTGACTTGGCCTCCAAATTCCCCTGATCTCAATCCGATCGATCATCTGTGGGATGTGCTGGATCCATGGAGACCTCACCTCACGTGACTTAAAATCTATGTACACCTTTGACAGCGTTTTTGTATTTTTAAATAAAATTTTACAGAAGTGTGATTTGTGCAACTTCCTAAATTCATTTTATTACGTTTTGAGATACAGCTGCTTTGTATCCCGTATACAGAGCAGCTGTATCGTTCGCGGAATCCTGCTCCCATCAGGTCCGTGGGACTGATGGGTTTAGTGTCAGCAGGTCCTGTGTCTCTGACACGCAGGATCCACCTGTAAACTCTCACATCTAAGTTCTGAACTTAGATGTGATCGATAAAGGTGGATCTGCGTGTCCGACACAGAACCTGCTGACACTAAACCCATCAGTCACAATTATGCGCAATTTTATTTTAAAAAAACAACAATGTAAAAAAGGTGTACATAGCCTTTAAAGGATCTGCTGCCAATGTCTTGGCGCCAGATACCACAGGACTTCTTCAGAGATCTTGGGGAGTCTGTGACTTGACGGGTCAGAGCTTTTTTTTTTTTTTTTTTAAATGTACATAAATTTATATGGGCATAATACACCTTTTGGAAATATTTATAAGAAAATAAAAAGTTTCAACAAATATTTATTGAGTAGAAGTGGCACAGAACATGTGCATTCATTATATGTCATTTTTTTTCCCCTCTGTTACATCTGAAAGACATATTTCTATTTGTGTCCATGGGGTAAATGTCACAGGTACGCACCTCATGAGGAAAAAAAAATTAAAATGATAAAATTATATATATAGCAGGTAACAAGGGGTCTGATCGGTCAGACGGCGTAGAAGCGTTTACGTAAAGGCAGACAGTATACGGTCATTAGCGGGGACATGTATGTGATTACGGTGTATGACATCACGCCGCTTCTGTGACTGCGGCGCCATTATCTCTTTATAATGTACGCCAGCGTCTCTGCATCTCACTGATGAATGACAAATGTTCTTGTAAAGACAGTTTCCATGACGATGAGCAAAGCAAAATATCAAAATGTCTGCACCAAAATAAGAAAGAAAGAATCACTAAGGTTTCAGGTTTTATGTAGAGATTAAAGGGATGGTCTGGGTAAAAAAATATATATTTTTAAAAGAAGTGTCACGAGGGTCACTCCTAACCAATCACCCGCCGGTCCCGTCGGCCTCAGCGATGTCGTGCCGACACAGGGACATGATCAGCCAATCACTGGTCGCAGCTGTGACCCGCTATAGCCAGCGATTGGCTGCATCGGTCACATGTCCTGTGTCGGCACGTCATGTCACTCCTAACCAGACACCCCGCCATAACGGGAGGAGAGTATGGGGTTGTTTATGGTTTTTTTTATTTGGTGACAATCGTGAGCAGTTTTAAAAATAATTTTTATTCTATTTTATAGTTGCTGGATAGGTTATAATTTTTTTTTTTAAAGGAAACCTAAAACTATACTCACCTGTTGAATGCCCCGCCGATGATGCGGTGGTCCCCGCCACTCTGTTTATTTTTCTCCAGTGAAGACGTGCCATACATTCACGTGACTGCTGGAGCCAATCACTGGCCGCCGCCTCAGTGCTGTGGCCAGTGGATCGGCTGAGATCCAGAGTCCACATGATAACACTGAGATGTCAGAGCAAAAGGACAACAAGTTTTGTCATGGGGACATAGGAACAGAAGGGGTTGAATTTCAATAGTGAATATCCTTTCCATTAGGCAGGTCCTCCGGCATCTAGCTGATCACAGGGGGTCCTCGGATTGGGACCCCCTGCATCCACAGTTGATGATAGGGAAGGCGATTCAGACAAATAAGCACGCTCGCCTGTTTTCTATATCACCCATAGTCTTTAGATATGCCAAGTCTCCTGGGGGCAATGCCCTTTAACCCCTTCCCCCTGCTGGCATTCTGGGCCCTAATGTCCAAGCCATTTTTTAGATTTTTCCATTGTCACATTCGAAGAGCTGTAACTTTTTTATTTTTGCGTCGGCATAGCTGTATAAGGTCTTGTTTTTTGCGGGACGACTTGCAGTTTTTATTGGTACCATTTGAGAGTAGATGCGACTTTTTGATCACTTTTTATCACATTTTTTTTAAGTCAGGATTAACAGAAAACAGCAATTTTTCCATTGTTTTTTATTTTATTTTTTACGGCGTTCACCGTGCGGGTTAAATAATGTAACAGCTTTATAGTCGGGGTCGTTACGGACGCGGCGATACCAAATATGTGTAACTTTTTTGCTTTATTGTAGTTTTTTTTAATAGTAAAGCATTTTGTAAGGGGAAAAGCTGGGTTTTTCATTTTTTTTTTTTCACTTTTTTTTTTAATTAACTTTATTAAACTTTTTTTACTTTTTTACTAGTCCCACTAGGGGACTTCCCTATCCTCCGATCGCTATTATAATACACTGCAATACTTTTGTATTGCAGTGTATTACTGCCTGTCCGTTTAAAACGGACAGGCATCTGCTAGGTCATGCCTGCGGCATGATCTAGCAGGCATTCGCTGCAGGCAGACCTGGGGGTCTTTATTAGACCCCCGGCTGCCATAGAAGACAGAGACACTCGGCGATTTTATCGCCGGGTGTCAGTGAGATGAGAGGGAGCTCCCTCCCTCTCTCCAAAACCATTCAGATGCGGTGCTCGCTATTGTGCACCGCATCTGAAGGGTTAAACGGGTGAGATCGATACTAATATCGATCTCACCCGGCAGAGCAGGGACGCCCCCAGCCCTCAGCTGCTTCTGGCAGCTGAGAGCAGGGAGATTTCACGGCTCCCTGCTCTGTTTACTTTATTCTAATGCAGCGACGTAGTTTGGCGGCGCTCTAGAATAAAGCCCACTAATGACCGCCGTAAAAAGACGTATCGGCGGTCATTAAGGGGTTAAAGACGATTTGCAGTTTTATGTAAACAAAGCATTACTGCAACTTTCTAATATGCTTTGTGCTTCAATACCTGACCATTTCCAAGATCTCTGCCTGCTGTCAGTGAATTCTTGTTTACACATCGAGGCTGTACAGACCTGATAAACTCTCAGCTTTGACAATTATTACAATTGTATCGTCTAGTTTTAGGGTCGCAAGTCATGAAGATCGGAACGAGACATTGCAATTTCAATTGGAGGCAGATTTTTTTTTTTCCAGCTAGCAGACAAAAGAAGCGTCCTGTCCGATCTTCTGGCAGATTCAGCGGCGGATCTCTCTGAGCAAAATCTGCCGTGCGAACATAGCCATTAGCTTGACTATAACTGTAGCAACCCTCAGTATTAGGTCTGTAAGGCCCTGTTCACATCTGCGTCGGAGCATTCCGTTCTGCTCCATCAGAGGAACAGAACAAGGGAAAGCCGGACGCAACGCTTCCGTTACAACATGGACGCCACATGCGGCCGACGGAACCCATTGACTTTAATGGGTTCCGTTGGATTTCCATTGGGGTGTCCATGGATTTTACCGGAAACAATAGCGCAGCATGCTGCGCTAGTGTTTCCGGTGATTTCTGCCACGGAGGCCCCTAACTGAGCCTCCAGAGTAGACGTGAACAGGCAATAAGGATTCTCAATCTGTAAATGTAAACAAGAATGTTTCCATTCAACGTTAGCAAGCAGCAATATTGAAAATGGTGAATGATGTGAACACAAAATGACATTAGAAAGTTGCAGAACTTTTCATTAGACAATGGTTAAATTGTATTTACACAATTTTGTGCCTTGGGCTCATCTCTCTCTCTCTCTCATTCGTTACATAAAAATTCATGACAGTCGCGTGCACATTGTTAAGGACCACTACAAAAAGTCTGTATGTAGCCACAGCCAAAAAAAATAGAAAATAAAGTCCTTACCTATAATCTTTTGGCGCCTATATTCCAACAAGTCCTGTGGTCAGACGTGCTGGTGGAATATAACTAATATAAGCCACTAGCACCTCAATTGCAAACCAGTGGGTGACAACTCAGATCTCCACGTAAATAAGACGTTTGTCCACTTCCTTCTGCGCTTGTTGCTAGGCAACATCCTAAACATGTCGGCGCTCATAAAAAAAAATTATTAATTAGGGAGTCACTACTTAAAGAGGAACAGTCACCAGTTCAGTAAAGCCCAATTTCCTCAAATTACTCTGACATCATCGATGTGACGGAGCCTATGACAGGAGGTAGAAAATTGAACTGGTGACAGGTCCTCTTTAAGAATGATAATAAGAAACTGAATTTTACAGGTGTTTCTCTTTTAAGGGGTTGTCCAGTTTAGAAAACCCATGTCGATATACCCTATTAGAGAATTATGAGGTAATAGTGTGGGGGGGGGGTGTCCTCTGTTCAGGACCCTCATCTCTTGGCCATAGTGGAGAGTGTCTCTCGCTCTGGAGGACCTGGCCTGTCCTATATTACACAGACATCCCATTGATATGAGTGGACATTGTGTAATACTTCATTTCTCCTGTGGTGGTGCTGCAGGGCAATTGAACACTCGCTGTCAGGTTTCCTCAGATTATAGTTGATCACTTTCTGATCAGCTTCTTTTCAGGGGGCCCTTCTAGGGATTGTCTCAAGTGGACAACCCCTTTAAACACTGCTGTTTCCAACTTGTATGGTAAAATGAAACTTGAATCTGATTGGCTGCTGTAGATGTTCTAAAACAAAAAATATATCAGCGCTGTCTATAGCAACCAATCAGATTACACCTTTCATTTTACCATAGCAGGCTGGAAACTGTAAGCAGTGATCTGATTGGGTGCTATGGGCATTTTTAAGCAAGTCCATTAAATTTTTTTGACAAGATGTTATCGGTCGTAACAGACGATTTCTCCTACATGACCACCCTATGATGTTCAGCAGATTAGATCTTGTCATGTCACTGTGCCGCCTTCCGATTATCACTCCCACACCGCCCGACTCACCCGAAGAGGCCGGAGAAGAAGGACTGGGAAGACTTGATTTTCTTATCGGCCTCAGCCAGCAGCTGCATGGCCTCCTTCTCCTTCCCGGAGTTATCCATGGCGACGGGGATCACAACTCCAGAGCAGGCCAAAGATCACGGGTGATAGACAGGCGGGAGCAGGCGACTATAACCAAGGAGAATCCCAGAGATGAGCTCTGGGGAGGGAGAGGAGGGGATAATGGATTTTCTGCCTGAATGCAGCTCAGTGACGGGGATGGCTCAACCTCCACCGCTGACACAGCGCTACTTCCGCCCACACTGCTCACCTGATAAGTGTTTACGTCACTTCCGCTCACAGCACTGATCAGCTGACCCATAGGTCACATGACAGATTTAAATCCCCCCCCGCCGCCGACTGTTTGCACACTTGATACCGGGACGTGGCGGCAGGTGCGTTATGGAGACTTTGTGGGATCTGGTAGCAGCACAGCTCGTGACATTAGGGCTTATTTACACTTGTTAGTAGCAGCCGATATGATCGCTCTAAGAAACCGATTACAGATGCGCATTTACGTGAAATGTGATCGGCTAAATAATCGTTCTTAATTCATCGTTTAGTCGATCGTCGTTCACGCCTGTGGTATATTAGAAGATAATTGGTACAGTACAGCTCTATATTAACCTAACATGTCTTGTTCAAACTATTCCTGTTTATATAGCCCAATGTCACAACCAACGATTTTATTTTTTAAGTTTTCATAAATGATTGTCCACATGATCAACGAAGTTTCACCTGTTTCCCTTAGGCGATTTATTGTGCGCGCTCACTTGTTAGCATTCAAATCTGCCCAATTATCTGCTCATGTCAATGGGCCTTAAAGGGAACCTGTCACCAGCATTTCACCTATTAAACCGACTATACCTGGTGGTAGAGGGTGAAAAATCATTTCTATATAACCTATAATTATCTTCTTAGTCGGCTCTGTAGCTTTAGTATTTAGCTTTTTAGTGTTCCCACACCGTATGCTAATGAGCAGAAAAGAGTCAGATCTTCATTTGAAAAGAGTCAAATCTTCGTTTGGAAAGAGTCATATCTTCATTCCTCATGTCTTTCCAAGTTTACTTTGCCTCCTTACTTTTGATTGACAGCTCCTCACCTTCCCCCAGCACACAAAATCCTGCGCTTGTGCATTGATGTCCTCTTTTGGTGTGTGCGCACAAAGGGACACCGCATAATTACGATAAAAGGCGCAAAACGTTTGCAGACCGATATTTACAGTCGGAAGAGGAGTTTAGGAGCGGGGATAACGGCAATGAACTTTTTATAGCAGCGGCCAGTGAGGGATAAGTAAAGTTCAATAGGTGAAATGCTGGTGACAGGTTCCCTTTAAATAAGAATGTTCACACGTTGCGCTGCTTTTGCTATTTTATTATATTTTTATTTTTTTTATAAAAAATGCTTGCAAGTATAATTGTATTGTTGTTTTAAAGCAATTGTCTGAGAGTTTGGGAAACGAAACCGGCTGTAAGAAGTGTTATAAAAAAAAAAAACCTATTCCCCCTGTTAAATCCTCTGCCGTCAGTGATCCCCACCGCGCTTTATTAATTTTTTTTTTTTCTGAAGTACACGTGACAGCTGCAGCCAATCATTGGTCTCCGCAGTGATGTAGCATGTATGGCACATGTCTGCTGAGAATACTGATTGGCTGCACAAAATGTCATTACTCCAGGAAAATAAAGGGACAATGGCGGGGATCACTTGAGTCTATGGAGGGATCTGTGAAAATGGGACATGTTCTATTTTTCAAAGAGCCTTCACACGGTCCGTTGAAACAACGGCCCAATCGAAATGCGTCCGTGCGACGGCCGTATACTATGGTCGTCTGAATTCGGCCTTACAGTAATCGACTCTAATTATATATAGCTGCAGTGTAAAGCACGGAGGAGAGACAGATTAGCAGTTTGAGGTAGGAGGTCGATTTTTAGACTACCGCGCAACTCCAATAAGCAATTCAGCTAAACTGCAGTCACTAAGCATTGCTAAGCTGTATTAGAGCAGAGCCAAAAGGCCAGCAACATTGGGGGAAATCTATAGCGGGTAAACATTGCCCAGAGGAAGTGACATAGATGTAATTTTTAAGACCACAACTAACCAGCATATAAAAATTATCTAGAACAAATATGGCTGAGAGGGCACGACACGTGGCAAACACTTCTCAGGGCATTTCCTGTCTTCGGGCAGAATACTTTATCAAAATGGTCAGTAAGAGTTTTTATAAATAGGTTCATTCTTAAAACTTGGACCAATCATCATTTACCAGTTGTTTCGTTAACCGGTCATACATCGTACTGGACAGAGATGAGGGAAACTCACATAGGGATTTCACCATGAGCACAGATCTAAAATAACGAGCGCGCTTTGTTTTTTGATTCACATGTAGACCAATTTGTTTATTTTAGGTCCAGAGTTGGAAAATGTATTAAATGTTTGGAAGCAAGTCGGTAGAATACTTTGAAATAGTTTTTTTTTTTTTTTTTTAGGCTATGAGCCCCATTTAGCAAAACTAAAAGCTGGCCATGTTATTCATATCAACCAATCACAGTGCTGCTTTCATCATTTAAACTGCCCTGGATAAATGAGAACTGCACTGTGATTGGTCCAGGGGCATCTTATTCTCCCCTTGAAGCATGCCTCTGTAAGGGCTTGTCCACACGTAACGGAATTGCTGTAGAAAATTTCTGCAGCAATTCCATTGAAAGTAGCAGACAATCCGCTGCGGAAAAAAACGCACCTTTTCCTGCATTTTTTTACTGCAGAAAATGGTGCTTATTTTGCAGCGTTTTTCTCAAGTCTGTGAGATGGAGACGTCTCCTCTGAAAACCGCAGTAATTCAGTCCACTTTCCGCAGCAGGAATTGACATGCTGCAGTACGAAAAATACGCACCGCAGGTCAATTTTGGATCGGAATTATTGCGCACTGTGTGGATGAGATTTGTTTAATCTCACTCACTTTGCTGCTACTGTATTCCGCTACGTGTGGACGAGCCCTAATATGGCATGTAATGCAGTATGTCACCATTTTTTCCCTCCGAGGAACAATAGTGGGCCCATAGGAGTCTATGCATTACGGATCTATACCACGTAAAGCTGTAATACTGCCATGAACATGAGCCCTAATACATAGAGGGATATTTATTAATATCCCATTGGGTTAGTCATTGCGTTAGTCCCAATGGTTAGTTCATATCCTAAGGGTCAGTTCACACATTACGTAAATACTCTAGGTTTTCCGCAATGGAATTTGTTGCATAAAATCCGCAGCAAATACAGTAGCAGCAAAGTGGAATAGATAAAACAAATCTCATCCCCAGGCTGCGTAAATACTGAGCAGAAAAATCGCTCAGAAATTGACCTGCAGTATGGAGTTTTATTCCGCAGCACGTCAATTGTATTTGAGTAAAACGCTGCTTATTTGTTGCGGGTTTTCCCCATTGAATTCAATGGGAGGTAAAATCTGCAACAAATAGCAGTTGTTGCGTTTTTTTTGTGGCGGGTCTGCATCGATTCCGCCACAAAAAAAGCAAATCAGAAAAAAAAAAAATCTTTTACTTACCCAGAAGTCTTTGTTCCTCCCTCCTCCTGCGATGACATTTCATCCCATGTGACCATTGCAGCCAATCACAGGCTGGAGCAGCGGTCACATGAGATGAAACGTCATCCCAAGAGGCCGGCCTGGATGACGTCTGAGGGCCGGCCTCCTGGGATGACTCTTCATCCCATGTGACCGTTGCTGCAGCCAATCACAGGCTGCAGTGGTTTCCTGGGGTAAATTGTCATCCCAGAAGGTTGGCCTGCTAACAGGCCGGCAAAGTGCTGCAGTCTTCCGCAGCAAACATTCCAGGTAAAAAACTGCACCACAGTTTGGTGCGGTTTTTCGCCCGGAATTCCCTGCCGCGCACAGGGCGTTATCTGCTGTTACGCAGTGTATCCGTCCCGTGTAAACTCCGCCTAAAATTTAGACCGAATAAAACTAGACCAGACTGTCCCAAACTGCTCTAAATCTATCATAATGACAAACGCTGTATAATAAATTTGGTGCATCTTTCTAGACATGTTCGACACTTTTTTCACTTTCTTAATCCACCACCTGGCTGACATACGTACATCGATACATTGCGCAAAAGTAACGCTGCACACTATTAATCTGGCGCACTTTACAACATCTCTTTGCCACGTTGCTTTTTCAAAACAGTCTAGAAAGGCATAAAAAGTGTCTGAAATACATCAATTCAGCGCACGGCATGTACAACGGTTTTGTGCTGCACTTTGAGCGAGATTTCTGGCGCATCTTGCTCAGTAAATCTCCACTGATGTGTTTTTAGCTCTTGGTACTGATTCTTCTTGCAGAGATCCAGCTGCTAGAGAGGTTTAAGGGCAAAGCTCCTTGGGAAATGTATGCAAAATAGCTCCTCCAGAATGAAGAAAACTCACAGTATAGTCACCTATAGGTGGCACTAGAGAAAGTCAATGTCCAGACAGCTTACTCTGTACTGATGGGAAGTAACCACTCTGGAACAGTGCTGTCTACAGATGGGGGGGGGGGGGGGGGTCCCTGGTTTGGCTGATATCCCTAGTCATGTTTCAGGACTCCGTAAAGGGTCGGACATTGACTTACAATTATCAGACTTTTCTAAATCACATCTCCGAGGGTCCTAAAATGGGGGAATCCCTTTTAACATCTAGAACTCGGAGTAACTTCAACCCAGAAACGTTTGGATTGATGTCTCGACATTGGGGGTCACAGGACAATGCGAATACGTAAAAACTAGTGGAAAGGAGAATTGTGATGTCATCCATAGCAACCAATCAAATGTTTAATTGTACAATTCTCATTCAAATTGTGACTGGAATTCTCACTTCTTTCCCCAGAAAGATTATCTGTTGGAAATCGCACCTATAAGATGGCATCTGTTTTGGGTACCACAATACGAAGAAAGCGAGAAAAGGTTTCTAGTCTTGAGATGACATCATCCAACTTGTCTGTGGACCATGGCAAGTCCAAGGTGTGGAACTATTACACAAAGCTGGGAGATGCCTACGTGGAATGTAAGGTCTGCAGGAAACAGTTCTCTTTCCATAACAGCACCACCACCATGAGGGAGCACCTTGTGAGGAGGCATAGCGTCCGTAGTATTGGTATTCCTCAAACTAAAGAACCGTCTGAGCTTGACTTCCACGAACAAGAGGGGGCGGTTAAGAGGTTACGTCAAGCAGTGCCCATAAGTGGTCTCTGTCCATCAGTATCTGAATCCCGTCCACAGGTCATTGCTAACCTGATATTGGAGATGATCTATCGTGACCTTCATCCTCTTTCGGTGGTGGAAGATAAGGGTTTCGGACTCCTCCTTGGCAACTTGGAACCAAATTTTGACCGTCCAACCTCAACACAACTAGCTGATATGTTGTGGCACAAATACACCGTAGTCAAACAGCAACTCAAGTGTTGTCTCCAAGCTGCCCTCTCCGTTGTCCTTTCCATTGAAAGCTGGAATGATCACTCAAAAAAGTCCTGTCTAGCGATCACTGCGAATGTCATCGACCATGACTGGAGATTATGTAGGTACTTGCTCGAAACGCAACATGTTCTCCAAAACAAGACCGACCACAACCTGACGGAAAGACTGTATTCTGTCCTGACCGAGTTTGGATTATCTAGTAACCTTGTGTCATGTGTTGTACACGATCGATTGGCATCGTTGTCCGCTCACGCCCAATCTTTCAAAGACACTTATGGGTGGGCCAGTCTCTGCTGCACTTCCCACGTCTTACAGCTTAGTGTGCAAGCGGGGCTTGAGGTTCAAGAAGTGAGAGAAGCATTGGGGGCAGCGAGAGGGTTGGTGAGCTACTTCCAAGAGGACTTCAAGGCCAGCTGTTTCCTCAATGCCAAGCTGGAGGCTATGAACAAGCCCAGACTGACCATGGATACTGAGCAATACTGGATTAGCACTTTAGACATGTGTCAGAGTTTATTAGACCTTAAGTGGGCAATCCTTTCCGTTTTGGAAGAACAAGGTGCTAAGAACTTGTCGGAGCAGCACTGGAAGCTGCTACAAGACTTGGTGGCCATGTTGAAGACTATATGGATCGCAACGGCATTCCTTCAGGAAGAACAGAATGTCTCCATTTCATCCTTGTTGCCCTGCGTGCATGGCATCTTTACGGCCGTCGGGCAAACTTCTGAAGGCAGCAATAGCTGTGTTATTAAATCGGCTGCCGCTCAAATATGCTCCGAGATCTGTCGGCATTGGGATATGTTGGATGAAGGGAAACTAATAACTAACCCGTCTGCAATTGCCTCTTTTTTGGACCCTCGTTTCAAAGAGTTGAGGTTCCTTAAACCATGGGCCAGAGGAGAGCTGCATACCATAGTGAGAAATATGCTTTCCCAGATGTGTGAGCCATGTTCCACTCCTCGCTCCTGGATGGCAAGCAGCTGTGCCATTGAAGGTGGTTCAGAGACCCTTCTGTTGTCTGTTCAGAAGGACGAAGGACCCATTGTGGGATCTGAAAATGCCTATGACCTTCTACTTGGGAGAGATCCTACAGAAAGTAAACCTGAGGCTCACCAGCAGCTGGAGAACTACATAGTGGAACCCGTCTGCAAACGTACCACGGACCCTCTAGCGTGGTGGAACGGTAATCTTCACCGCTTCCCGACATTGGCCCGGTTAGCTCGGCAATATCTGGTTATACCGGCCACCGCTATAAAGCCGGAACATGCGTTCAGCGCGGCGCTAGACCCACTGGAGAAGCGCCGCGCGGCCCTAGAGTCCAACTACATGGACCGGATCCTTTTCCTACACCAGAATAAGGACTTGGTAGAATGGAGCATGAAACCAAATGTCTGAGGGGTTACGATCCGCCATGCCGGGCTTTTTACCTCTAAGGAGATAACCGGGGAAATTTATCAAAACTGGTTGCTATGGGCGACTGCTCCACTTTTACTTTGCACCAGTTTTCATAAATCTCTCCCGATGCCTCTATTTGATCACAATTTACCATTATACGTATAAGACTTTAGTAAATCTGTAAATATCTGTACAGTTTGGATTTTTTTTGTTATCCACATGCACTTTTCAATATTGTTTTTTTTGTAGTGAAATTTTATAGACTTCGCACCCCTCCCCCAATAATTTATGAGTATAATATAGCACATAATGTAAATGTTTTTTTTTGTAATAAAATTATTTTGCTACTACAGATTTAGTCTCTTTTCTACGTTGAGAATTATTTTAAGTAGATAAGTAATATATAATGCCAGTTGCACACGACCGAGTGCCACTTGGGCTGTTTTTCATGGCATCCGAGTGGCACCTGATACTTTTCACGGACCCATTCACTTTAGCGGGTGAATCGGGTCTGTGAAAACTGACCCAACTCTCCGATCCGTGGAAAGATAGGACATGTCCTATCTGTCCACAGATCACGGACGGGACTTGGGCGGCACACACGGTCGTGTGCATTAGGCTTTATTTCCCCCAAAATAAAATCACCAGTAAATGGGAATTATTCTGTCGTCTTCTGTATGTTCTGAAATTTGTATTCAGCTTTTTCTTAAATTGTATCTGTTTTTGGGAAATCGGGGTGATGGCCGATATTTCCACCATCGGCCTCACGCACACGAAGACCAGGATCACACACATGCAGTTTTTGGCTCTGTTTTATGAGCCAAACACCGAAGTGGACACAAAAGAAAGGAGATGCATCAGTCTTTTCTTTACACCCATGCCTTGCTTTTGGATCCACTTCTGGCTTTGACTTAGAAAATTGCACCAAAACTGTGTTTGTGATCCTGCCCTACTGTGAGCATTTTGGGCCGTAGGGCCTTGTTCACACGGTGCAGATTTGCATGTATTTTTTTAAGCCAAAACCAGAAACATAACCTAAACAGAAGAAATATATAAAGAAAGGCCTTATAGGTCTGCTGTCCTGGACCCTATTCTGATTTTGGCTTAAAAAAAAAAATGCATGCAAAATCTGCAGTGTGAACAAGGCCTAATACTGTGTGCAAACTGGACACAAATTGCGAGCAAGCTTCTGTTTAATGGATGGTTTTCATCTACAACTGCTGAAATCGTAGTATTTAGGGGTAAACTCATCCGATATTCTGCCTCTGATGGAACATGCTGTTTTTTTGAACTATACAGAATCCATACAGGGATCCAAACGTTTACACACAGGAACAAGTATAGCCTCGTTGCCTACGTAGTAGAGGAAAAATAAATGAACTGCACGCAAATTCTAAATACGCACCTGTTGTCACCCAACTTTCCTAGATTCCTGAAATGGCACCTATGCCTAGTTATGTAGCGATATATCTCCATGTTTTGCAGCATAACTAAAATTTGGTTTTCAAAGTCAGTGAAAAGTGGGTAACAATGCCCTGAGATGGGTCACCCTGATGGAATTTTTGACACTAGGACAACACGAAGACTTGTATCTACTGGTGATTTTTATTTGCCCACATATGGCCCCTGCTTGTTTTATAGGAGCTCTTTGTGACTCCTCTGTGGTGGTGCTGCCACCTACTGGCTACTTATTGGCGTAGCTCAACCCTCGTCGATGACCCAAAGGGCACAGTCAATGCTAAAATGAATGATACCGTCTTCAGGGGACTGCTGTCAATTGCTGCCGGTTCTACTTGTATATGTCTCCCCATTTAAAAAAAAATAATGACCCATTTCCATAAACTCCAATTTTTATTAATATTTATTTCTGGGAAA